>NC_133158.1:45555000-45665000 GCF_040802235.1 Manis javanica | reverse complement strand
CCTCAATCTTGTACTGAGTGCCCAGCACTGGATAGGACATGCCCTTAATAAACAAAGGGTTTGATGGGGGATTATACTTCTAGTGAAGGACTGATTGGAGGTAGAAAGTGGTAAGGTTACTAAGAGAGGTACATAGAGGCAGCAATCCCTCCAGCACCATGGAATGGCAATGCCTCTTCAGGGAGTGAGTTAGTACATGGAGGGTACTTGGTATTCAAAGGCAGGAATGAGAGGAGAGCGTGCAAAGTAGAGGCGACAGATGAGCAAAGGTATGAAGGTGAAAGAGTGCACTTGGGAGAGGCATGCTATTGGGAGACTGTCTTCCATCTTTATGTTCACACAGGATACCAAGTGTGAGCTCAGAAATGTTGAGAGACTTGTCTACCTAAGAAGCTCCACTGGTACGTTTCCATCCATGATCTAAGTTCAACCTGCCCTTCAAATCCATCCATCCATCATCCATCCATCTATCCACCCATCCATCCATGCATTCATCCGTCATCCATTACCATCCACCCAACATGCAACTGACAGAGTCCCCTCCATGTGCCAATTGTTGAGCTAAGCACTAATCAGGAGTGGGCTTTATCCGTGAGTTCAGAGTCTAGTGGGAGAGACAGAGTTATAAGCAAAGAATCACACATACCAACTCCCCCATTGCCTTCTCTGATCCCTAGCTGCAGAGTAACTTCCATGAAGGAGTTGCTCAGGCAGAATATGATTGAGGACAGCACCTGAACTATTTGTGAGACCGAAGGAGAAAAATAAAACAGCCAAGAACACAGGGAAGAGGAGTCAGAGAATTAGGAGGAAGCTAAAAATGATCCACATCATGGAAGCCAAGAAAGGACATTCAGTAAGATGGAAATGGCTCACAGATTCCAATCTGCAGAGATAAATGAGCGTGAGAAATTCGTTTAACCAACCACGCATACTGAAAACAGGGACTGGATCTCACAAGTCAAAAGCTCATGGTGGTGGCGGCTCACAACGTTGGTGCTTGAGAGGACACATGAAAGTCAACACAGGCTATTTGTGAAAGGAGTGGAGCAGCAAAAAGAGAGTAGTTCGAGGAAAAAGCACTAATGCATTCAGCCACCAACATTTGTTGCATGCCTACTGTGTTTCAGAAATTGCTGGAAGCTAGGGATGCAAAAGGGCACAAGACTCAGTCATGCAGTCAAGAAGCTTACAATCCAATTAGAAGGTTTAGCTTGTTTGTTTGTTAATGGTGAGAAAAGCAAGTGTGTGTGGGCAGGATAGAGCGAACTGGTGGAGTGGCAGACACAGAGATCATAGATACAAAGGAGCCAGGGATGGTCCAGTCTGGAAGAGACAGAGGAAAGGTGTGTCCCCATGGCACGTTCGTGGGGTCAGGTCTGGCAGGTGGGTGGGACCCCGCAGCTGCAGCAGAAGTGGTATGCCACTAGATGCTACACCACCAGCAGTCCAAGGGAAAGCTGACCTGCAGCATTTGGCAATTTCTGTGGAATACCCGTTTCCATGGTGGCCAATATTAAGGAACCAGCTGGAGCCTCTGAACGCAGAGGGACAGAGACGCACACAGTCGCTCTAGCAAGCCTGCAGGGGCTCACCCAGCACACCTGTGCTCCGGAAGCCAGAGGCAAAGGGGCCTGAAACTCTTGTGAAGGAAAAGGGTGATGGCCGTGGGCATCTCTGGGCCCAACCAGCGGCTGCCCTCGAGGAGCTAAGTCCCTGGGACAGGTCACTGTACGTCTGAGAGGGAAGCTGGGGAAAAATACCTCTAAAAACCAAAATCAGTCAAAGGGAGAAATAAAGTTTAAAACCCGTTTATTGCTCACAAACTGCAGTCCAGGGCCATCTCTCTCCTCTGCTCCTGAAGAAGCCAGCAAGCAAGCAGGCCAGCCACTCCCCTTAAACTCTCAGGTTCAGACACACCCTCAAGTTGCCCAGGTTATTAGCCATTGACATGGAGATGAACTTCTCTCCACCCCTGAGGATATGCAAATGCACTAAAGCCAGGGAGATATTCTGGAAATGCTACAGTTTTATCCACAGTCACTTCTGGGGGACCTGAGATGAGGGAGACGGAGTTCAAAACCTGGGAAAATATGGGAAGACAGGTGCTCTGAAATTGCTTCATAGAAGCTCTTCTGCTCTCTGAACATGGTTAGTGGTCCCAAACATGCGTCATTAATCGTTTTCTCCCTTCAGACTGACATGGTTGGTGTGTGTGCAGGTGGCAGTTTCCACTTTTAATTCACTGAGCTGGTTATCTGCTGTGACTTGTAGCTTGGGAGGCAATTCTTGGGATCTTACAGAATCACGGGGAGGGTCTCCTTTTGCTCCATCATAAAGATGCTGCAAAAATAAACAAGAGCAGTTTTGCCAGAAGAAAATGGTGAGGGTGGAAGAAAATGCATCATGTCTGAGCTGTGGAAATTGCCAAGATGTCCACTTCTTACCAGGTTTGTTTGGCTGTTGCTTGGTTTCATTTCATTTCGTTTTTTAGGGTCAGTCTTTTTGCCATTCACAACACTAAATCAACCTCTGTCTGCAGTGCTGCTTCCCCGTTCTTTTTCCGTGGAGAAAGCGAAATGCAGGAACGCTGAACAGGAAGGCGCCTGCTGACTTGTAAATCCCCTGTTGCTCTTGGAGGAAGTAACAGTCAGGGTCTTTCTCTCCTTCCCAGCCTGTCATTTGCATGTGAAAGGACCAGGCTACTGTCAGAGTGCAAGGTGTGGCTGCCCGCTTCCCCCAGGACAAAATAAGACAGCTCCAAGGCCCCTCGGGATCTGACTCCAGGTCCCCAGTAAAAATGAGACATTTGAAGGAAAACAGGCTGCATTTGAAAGGCAGGTGACATCAAGAAAGTGAAAACAACTATAAATACCACTTCTCTCCCGTTTACACTGAGCCTTCTGTTAAGGGAAACACATTTACCAGAGATTCTTTTTTTCCCCTAAATTCAACTGGAAAACATAAATATTTAGTCATTTCATAATAGCAGACAACTGACAAACAGGCCACACATTAAAGGAACATGATGTACTTCTAAGAAAGTTCATCAAACAAAATGTATCTTTGAGAACAGAATCCCCAAATCTGTTTTAGAAGAAAATTCGACCCTCATGACAAATTGCCTTGATAAAATCACAAATCTTAAAGATGGCAAATGCATCAATCCCATCTTCGCAAACCATGAGGTCTGTTTCAGAGTTTTAAATTAACAACACCGGGCAGAAAAAAACTAAAACATTGTCAATAATACATACTTGCTTTAGAGGTTGTCTATAGAAATAACTGCCAGTCAAACTGATCCATATTGTATCAACATCTCAATATTATAAATAAGAAATGCAAAAGTCCTGAGTCACAAGATGATGCATCAGAGAACCAAAATGACCACAATTTACATTAATAGAGTCAGGGGCCCAAAAAACATCACAGATTATCATTTTTAGGTGAAATCCTTCTATCAGCACCACCCTGACACTTGTAGGAGGCACATGTATTGATTTGGAATGGAGATAGGGCAAGGGTAGAGGCTTTCCTAAGAAAAGTTAACCAGCCTAAAGGCAGAAAGGAGAAAGAGGAAAATACTGAGATACTAATGATGGAGTAATTCTCTACAGTATCTGCCAATATTGCTTTGCTGTTTAAAAAAAAAAATTGCCAGATACTTACAGAATACCAACAGGGAAGGTCTCCTCGTGTTCTTTAAGGGTGAGGAATGTCAAAGAGCCTCGGCCTCAGCGCGACAGTAGATCTGTGCTCTCTGCCTCTGCTAGGACGCTTGGCTCTCTGGTGATGGGTGTTCTAGCAGCAGGAGCGCTGAAACCACTTTACCATTTCCCCTGACTTTTGACCAGTTTAAGAGAATTACATAAAGATCGCCTCGTATGTACTAGATGCAATGTGGAGATAAAAAATTTAAATCCTCTTTCATATTTTAAATAGACATCGCGAGGCTTGCCGTTAATGCCTTCCCTGGTACTGAGGATATGAGGTTTATAATGTGGCTCTGGCTTTGCAGCTACACACTCCACCTACACAGAATTCTCCATGACGCCCATCATCAACGGGTCCTTCCCTAAACATTAACTGACCGCCCCGTGCAAAGAGCTGTGTCCCGGGGTTACGCACAATGAAAATGTTCACGGTGTGTCTCTCGCTCCCAAAGAGCCTGCATGCCTTGCAGAAGAATAAGCTGGTTTTAGGATCTAGAGTAAGAGGCAATGTAGTGGCTCTGACGAGAGACACTGGGCCAGCTCAGTGGAGAGGAAAAGGGAGCTTCAGCTTCAGATGTTGGATTTAAAACAGATCAAGGAAAAGAGGAAGAAGTTACACAGACATGAGAAAGGAGGGTAATCAAGGCAGGGGGAATGAGCAACACAGGCAGTCAAGTGTGATGTGGCTGCAGAAGACCCCGCATACAGGAGGCACAGTGCAGCCACCTCTGCATGTGAGGACTTAAGACAATATACTAAAGGCTCTGTCTATAGCATAACCATGCCTTTAGCATCTCTGCCATCTCCTGAGGTGGTCAAGGAGAGCTTCTCAAAGCAGGACAATCGCCTGGAACAGAGGCTGTGGAGAGAAGCTGAACCAGTCTCTCAGGCTGATGTTGCAGAAAAGTGGAGCCAGGGGAGACCCCCAGCGGGCAGAAACAGTGGGCACAGTGGCTGGGTCATGAAGGCGTGTGTGGGGCCCCGAGGGCTGGACCAAGCCATCAGCGCAGCCTAGAAATACTGGCTCTGAAATTTGACCTTACTCTGAAAATAACAGCTGGAGACATTTGAGTATCTGTGGAATGGAGTTTCCTAAGAGGGCCTGGGGAAGGTTCTCAAGGCAGCTGACTGCAGGAAGGAAAGGCGGCCCCCAGGCTGCTGCCACAGTCCTGCCAGGGGGACGAGGACAGGGCCATCCAGGGGGCCACAGGAAGTGGTGGAAATGCCAGAGCCCAGTGGCATGGGCCCAGAAGGTGACAGCAAGAGAGAAGGAGAGAAGGATGGAAAACAGGGCAAAGTAGGTGAAGAGGAGAAGTTCCGTGTCAGCCCTGAGAATGAGAAATTTCATCCTCAGGCCCCTGACCCGTGAAGGAGTCAGAGTGAGCCGGCGCTCAGGGCTCTGTCTCCTCAGGGACTGTGCCTCAGACTCCTGGCAAGCAAAAGGGACCAGGCTGGCTCTGAGACGGGCCGCACCCAGAGAAGAGCATAGGGTGTCCAGAGCTGGGGCCACCATCACCTCCACACACCTGCCTGTTAAGCCACCTGTCAGGGGAGTCTCCACCTGCTTGAAATTTCTTTGAGTTTTCAATTTGCAATATTCACAAGGCACAATTCTAGGATTTATCCAGCTTTTTTTCTTTTGCTGGGAATGGTGCTACTAGGCACCCCATCTTTTCTTTGCTGGCCTCACCCTCTGAACTCTGACCAGGTTTTGCAATCCCAAGACTGGACCTTCTAGGCTGGCTTTCTCAAAGAAAGAACATTTCAAAGCTGAGATAACACCTTGATCTTTGTGTGAAAAGCAAATGCATCATAAGCCAGTTAACACAATAAGTCAGTTGCTATATCTCTGGGTGACAGCGACAATCTTGTTCATCGATTCGAACTGCAGGGCCTTTAGGGCCACTCATGTTTATTAGAGAGAACCTGCAAGGTGACTATTACGATCCTTGTTTCTCTTGATGAAGAAACTGAGGCTTATGAAGATCATAGAGTTGGTAAGTGGACAAGCAGGGATTCAAGCACAGGATTTAAACCCAGCCTCTTTCTTCGATGAACCATGCTGTCTCCTGAATGGGGGAAAAAAAATCACACACTGGTTCAGCAGCAGAGAAGACAAACAGGAGTCAAGCTTCCCCACAGCTTTCTGTGTGTCTGCTCCACTGCAGGGCCCTTTCCTGAGCTCCACGATCCTCTTTCACAATTAAACCCCAGGAAAAAATGGGAGGACTTCCCAGAGACAGCAAAACAGGGCTACAAGTGGCCTGATCATTCAACAGAACTAATTTATCTATAGTCTCAAAGCCAAACATCCCCGTGTACAGATACTTGGAAGCTAATCTTTGTTTCAGTGCCTCCAAGTTTCTCCAGAGAATCCCTTAGTTTATTGGATGTCTCTGAAATGTTACATTTTGGCAATCAATTCTCTGAATTCACTTCCAAAAATCTCGTCCTGCCAAAATGGCCTTCTTGAGAAGGTTCAGGAATGTAATTTCACGCTGGGCTGGTAGTAGGTACCCTCCCAGCAGTTGCCCTACCACTGGTGTTTCAGGCGTGGTGTGGACAAACCCTGGGGAGACTCAGAAGCTACACCACTCACCCTCCACCCAACTGTGTCCATCTGCATTTACCAAAACAAAAGGCAGCCTCCCAGAACGAAAGCCTGGAGACCCATGCAAAGGAAATCAGAACAGACACCAATTTATCAGAAATGGGAGGAGAGCTTAGCTGCTCTAACATCACTGTCGTTTTTCTTCATCCTGTGACCACCACCAGCCTGCTCCTTGCTCTTAAGAAGTTTCCTCTGAAGCAGAGGACAAGGCCCCAGTCGCTCTCCTATTCACTACTTTCAATCTACATGGGACCTGTGGCCCAGAAAACATATTCCCACCACCCTCAGTGCAGAGGAGGATGTGTGCACCCAGGACAACCCCACCACTCCCTCTATCATTCCCCATTCATGTTTACAGCATCATGAGGGAGAGAAGGATGGCTGTGTGACCCTGGGCAACTTACTTAACCTCTCTGTGACTCCTTTAGCACATCTATAAAATAAATACAATAGCCATGTCTATCTTACAAATCTGTTGTGAAAATTAAATGAGCCAAGATATTGGAACACAACAAGCCCTCAGTAAATATTAACTACTTAATTAGTTGCTAAAATGGTTTCTGGAGAAGGTAAAACACAGTTTGGGAGCTTACTTGTAATCATTCAATACTGTGTTCCCTGGAATTGCATATCTCACTATTAGAGGTCCTATAAAGGTAAGTGTTCCTGGTGAGCATGAATCATGCCCCCACAGCAGTACAGGCAGGGCAGGAGTTGAAACCCAGTCCTGTGGTGCACCTGTGCCAATTACCTGGTTCTGCAGGGCAGGTTCCTGGGGAAGTACAGGTTGACTTGGAGATAAGCATGCAGGCATTCAATAGATATGCTCTTAGGAGGAAGCAGGACTGGGCAGGGGGAAGGGGAACTATGATCCAACCCTAACAAAGCCTGGATGACTCCATGGGCATTCTGGAGCTGGGTGGACCCTTCAGAGCTGGGAGTTGAGGGCAACAGGCCAGGCCTTTAACCTTTGCTGGGTGGTTAACTCTGTGTGTCAACTTGGCTAGGCTCTGGAGTCCAGCTGTTTGGTCCAACACCAGTCTAGGTGTTGCTGCGATGGTGCTCCGTAGATGTGACTAACATCTATAATCAGGAGACTAAAATGAAACAGATTACCCTCCCCAATATGGGTGGGCCTCATCCAATCAGTTGAAGGCTGAAAAGAAATGCCTAACATTTCTCAGGGTAGCAGATTCTGTCCCCCAGACTGTAACACAGAAACCCTGAGTGCCCAGCCTGCTGCCTTCCCAAAAATATCAGAAACAAGACTGGACCATCATCTCTTGCCCAGGGAATCCAGTCTGTTGGCCCAGCCTACAGATTTCAGACTTGCCAGCCACCACACATGTGTGGGCCAATTCCTGAAAAAAATTTCATTGAAATAGATAGATGATGATATAGATACAGATACTAGATATAGCTATAGGTAGTGTTACAGATATAGATCAGACACAGACACAGATATCTACACCCCATATCTATATCCATCCTATTGGGTCTATTTCCCCAGAGCGCCTGCCACTCCTGTACTGATGAGTCCTGGGCTCCCATGACCCTGGGCAGGGTGATCGGCATCTGCTCGCGCCCCCGATGAGGGATGGCCATACTCCCAGCATCTGGCAGAGTAAGTCCCCCCTTCCTGAGGGATACCTGGGCAGCACATCCCAGATCCAACAGGTGCAGAGTAAATTACCAGAACTGCCAGGTAAAACTTAGAATAACAAAATCCAATAATGGAGAGTCAGAAGAGAACTTAGACATCATTCATCCGTGTGATATCGGCAAAATAGACAGCATCCACTGTTTACAGTGTGCTGAGGTGAATCTCAGCAGCTAGCGTCACGGGGGCTGCCCAAGCCACGACTTCCCACGCAGCCAGGACGGCAGCCTGACCCTCCCCACCTACAGGAGGAGGGGGTCTTTCCAAAATCTGGGGGCTGATTTGTAGAGCTTGCTGATTTCCATGTGCCGTAAATACACCTCCATTTCCATCCACCAACAGGAGTTGGAAGAGAGGCGCTCAGGGCTCTCCTGGGTCCCACGGGCCACACTGCGGGCGGAGACCAAGGGGCTGGCCAGAGTGGGTCGGAGACCCAGCATTTCTTCAGGGAGACCACGGTCAGAAGGTTGTCAGCAGCAGACACCCAGGGGAGCATCAGCACACCACAGAAAGCTGTGGGGATGGCCCCCCAAGAGCCACCAGGCGCCCTCCGATGCCCACAGAGGAGCCAGCACAGGGGCCTCACCTTCATAAGCCCCCCTGCTGTCCTCTCCTGCCCCAGCTCCGAGGACCAGAGGCATAGGTCAGTAGGGAAGGAGGAGGGGAAGAGCAAGCCCGGAGACAGAGCAGTTTCCCATTCAGAGACAGGCTCAAGATGCAAAGGATCTTTATAAATAAACTGAAAAATGGATAGAAAAAGGACTTTCATTTATTAGACTTACCTGGAATTCTCAGTACTTGAAAATAGACTGTTTATTAGTATCTGGAAGTGATGGGAAAAGTCTGGCACCTGAGAAGCCTTGGAACTGGGCAGGAAAAGTGTTTTAGACTTTAGCAGTGAGTCTGGGGCAAACCAAGTCGCATCCTGCCTTGCACGCTATGGAGTCCAGCTCATGTGAACGCAGAGCCGCTGGCTTCTCACATGGTGGGTAGATGGTCACGGGAAACCCTCCAGCAAAGCCAGGTACAAGCAGGCAGGTGTCAGGACCTATCAGGCCAAGGGTCAGCAAAGCCCCCCTGGTCTCTGCAGGACGTGGGGAAACAAGAAGAGGAAAAACCAGGGAGCAGTGGGGCCAAAGTCAGGTACAAGGCCAAGACGTCTGCAAGAGTGAGAAGCACCAGACAGGTAAACACCAAGAGGCAGAATGGCCTAGAGAGGGCCAGCGATCTAGGCTGGCACCAGACCCACCCCCACCCCCCATCTCACCCCACCTGCCTTTGGCTCAAAGATTTGGGGCTGCAAAGGTCAAGAATGGAAACCCCGGGCCGGGAGACAGGCTGGGCACCAAGATAGAATCTGAAGTATTTGCCAGTAGGCCAGTGGCTGGAAGAAACATCCAGCTGTATAGAGATCAGAAAGTTCTCAGCCGTCTGCCCATTTTCTCCTAAGGTAGAGTGGGTGAGATAGAAATTACTCCCCAGAGAACAGGTATGAGAACAGCTCCAGTGGAGTGTCGCAGGGTGGCCGCCTGCTCCACAGGAAGCAGCCCCCCAGAGTGCAATGAAGGGGTCCCAAAGGGACACTGGAGTGTCCCCACCCCATGGCCACCCATTGGGTGCCAGGACCAGAGGGTCTCATCAATCGTTATCAACCATTCCTCCCTCCTTGACATGAGTAAAGGGTGGGCAGGGGGAGCTTTTTTATTTGACCACAAAATGCAATACAAAGAAAGGAGAAAATCACAGAACCAGTTGAAAGCAGAATTAAACAATTAAAGGATATTTATGGCTGAAATACACCAAGAGGTTTTTGTTTTAATTTTTTTGAACAACCAATAACTACTATAAAGTGCCTTCTATAGCTGAGCCAATAATATGTCAATTTGAGACTTCAGGCAATTTCTAAACTGATGTAGCCCATTGAAAACTGGAAGTGGACCTGGGGTGCCAACTTACCCACGTATCTAAACCCACTGGAAAATCCTTGGCTCCAAGATTCTCATGGCTGTCACTATTTGCTTTTTTCTTCTCTGGTTATGGTGATTGGATTTACATGGGAACAAGCACTAGACAGAACCCACATGGCCCCCACTGAACACAGGAGTCACCACCAGCTTTTAGTGTTGAAACAGATGGATTTCAGATGACGGAGAGACTCAGTGGATTCCAGGACTGGTCAGCAGGCCCCCACGCACCAATTCAGATGACAGAGCCTGCAACACAACCACCACACTGGGCAAGAGTCCAACCTGATGCTTAAATCACACCAGTAATGGGATCCTAACTGAAGGCTCAACTGTGACGACATCGCAGTCCTGAAATACCTACTGTTTCATAACCCTAAAGAAAATTAAGGCAAATCCCTTAGGAGGCCAGGACAACGTAGTAAACTAGGTTGGGAAACAGCGCAATACCACACTATTATAACTGACATGCTCACGTGGAAAATAATCATATAGATAGATGGATATAGAGCGATAAATGATCAGCTAATGGATGAGAGATGATGATAGAGATACATAGACAGATAGATAGATAGATAGATAGATAGATAGATAGATAGATAGATAGATAAAGGAGACATTATGAGTTTTAATTGCCAAAAGCGAATCAGAGAAATCAGGATCATACAGGGTGGGGATTAGAATCACAACTCAGCATTGTTCCCATTCAAGAGGAATTTTCACCCATTGTAATTCCTAGATTACTCGATCAGTGTTTCTCCTTCCCTTGACCTACTCCCATGAGCACTGCACTCTGACCAAGACCCTACCTACCGTTTCCGTACACAAGCATTTTCAGTCACCACTTTAAATACAGAGGATGACAGTTTTCTCCTAGAACAACAGAAGCAACTTTAAAACAAATTCACAGACATGAAACAAATTCACCATTTGAAATACCCAGAAAATTTAAATGAGCACAAGTCAAAGCTTAACACGCACTTTTTAAAAGGGAAGTTATTTTATGAAGAAAGTGTTGAACTTGTGTAGACCTTGGAGGTCCTCTGAGCCATTTCCATTGTCTTCCTGAACGCTTTTCATCCTGTTATTCACACTTGGCACAAACTCCCTACTTCTTGATTTAATTTCAGGTTTTACCTTTTGACACTTTCATTGCAAATGTAGGAACTTTTAATAAAGAAACCAGAACAGTTGTACAAACATCAGACATTTAAAATCAAGTGTTGTTTGATAAATATTGACTTTAAATGGGGGGAGAAAGTGGTAAGGACTGGAAAAGCAGCCACTGATGTATTTATTACAATTTAAACCTACTCTTATCTTGAAAATGCTTCTACAGTTTGTAAATAACAGCACAGAGCAACAACAGCATGAAAGTAATCCTTAGGAGCACATTAATGTGTGGGCTTTGCGATTTTTTTCTTCTCTGTCTCTCAAGCCCTTTTGAAGAATATCTTGGAACACCTAACGGTGATTTGATGCTTAATATTCAATTCCTTTAAGCAGCTGGAAGTTTCCTGAATAAAACATAGGAGACTTTCACTCCTAGAACTGTTAGATCTGAACAAAGTCCTCAAAAAATCATGATTCCAACTGGTATGAATTTCCTCCTGAGAAGTGAAGTATCAGCCACATCAGAAAAGCTGCTGAAGAGTTTTCCCCCCTCTCCTGAGGATGGGTTAACCTCGCCATCAAGGCAGGGTGAACTCAGACGTATTGCCAACTGGAGCACAGGGCAGGATGAATACAAAATCTTGTCCACCCGAAGGCACCGGAATATTCACTGATATCGAATTAAGCCAGTCCAAAAATGTCAAACATTTCATTCATATCATTATCTCCCACAGGCCTCTTCTTTGAGACAATATCTCTGCCACAGGAAGAGATCTGGAACATGTCCAGTTCAAGTCTTTTTTCAGCCAAACACATATGGGGAAACATGTCAAGGTCTTCAGCAACTTACAGAGCCTCAATTGAACATTTTCAGGATTTTCAGACAAAATTGTATTAAAACAAAGCAGAGAAAATTCAGAGCCATCCTCAGAGATTCCTTTTTTTGGGGGGGATACATGAGGAAGTTCCCCCTGTGTGGAGAAACAGTGGTTTTGGGGGGCCACCATTTGAAATACCCAGCTTTCTCGCCAGTTCTACTGAATTAATAAGCTATTTTGCAAGTAAAATCACAAACTCAGACATCAGTAAGTTCCTCCACACACCACCCAGTCCAGGGAATCCTTGACCCTGTTCTTGGATTAGGAAAGGTCCCTGATGAGGTTTTCAAGCATTCGTGGAGAAATAAGGAGAAAAGTGGAAGAATAGTAGTTTCATTCATGAAGCTAATTTAAAGTACCTGAAGGCATTTCCCTTTCTTTTAAGATTATATCCTTTAGTTTTTATTGGTGGTGGTGGCAGTGGTGGTGTTAAAATGTCTTTTATTTGTTGAAATTACAAAATAGTTTTTTTAATGCCCTTACTTAACAAATTAGCAATCCTGTTTCTCTTCCTTTTGACTAGTCCCACATTCTAAGAGCAAGCCTCCATTTTCTAAAATATCAGCAAAATTAACAAAAATGTTAATAGATATCTGAAAATATTTATTATAAAATGAACTGGATAGAAAATGCAAAATATTATACACAGTATGATTACAACCAAGTAAAAAAAACACACAAATGGGATATAAAATGCAAAATGAAAATAGTTGCATAAGGATGGTATAATTGGGACAATGTAAAACATTTTTAATATTCCTGTAAAATTATCTTTTAAATTAAGTTTCGAGTGACTATAAATTACTAGAATGAGATCAAAAGGCAAAAAGATAAAAATTCCCCATCAAAGCATACAGAGTTTTATTTACATTTACATACACGTTTTATTTACCTATAGTCATTAGAGTGTCTTTCCAAAACTATTCAAGTATATGTGACCTCTTTTATCACTTTTATAACTTACCCACTATGGGTATAATTTATTTTGACCTATCTAAGTACTAATCCATCACCATGTCCATGCTGGGTCCTGATGGACAGTCTAAGCCACACCCAAAAACCCTTCTCTGATAGGATCAGCTTGAATATGAATGGTTTTATAACCTTCATGCGATTTCTCTTAGCCTCATCCCCTACAAGATTCAAATCCATTTGCTCTCTTATTGAGAACCTGAGCTGTTAACTAGAGAGTGTACTTATTGCAGAACATCTGACTGCTTCCCGATTCTAGCCACACATTCTGCTTTGTTTCCCCTTAAGGCAATCTTCCCGTTGTACCTATAGTTAACAGTACTTTACGGTACACTTGGAAATTTGTTAAGAGGGTAGATCTCATGTTACTTGTTCTTATCGTAATAATAATAAATTTTTAGTGTTTAACAGGTGGAATTGTTTTCTCCGCCTGTGCTTCCTTCCAGCTTCCTTTTTCATGTAGTTGAAGCCTTACTTTCCTGCAAAATTCTGTTTTTCCTGTCAGATGAATGATGATTTTATTTTCTTTGCTTCCATTTCTGTCTACTTTTTGAACTATCAAAAATCTCTCTACACTATCCCAATGTTTTCAACACCAGTAACAGAAAATTATGTCAAGAAAATCATCTGTGATTGGTACCTACTGTCATGCAATGAGTTTTTGAAAGATGATTTCTTTTACTGAATGTCCATTCTGTCCCTGAATGTAAATAGAAGTACAACAAATATTCTTCCCAAAAAACAACCCTAGGTCACCCCATGGAAGACTCACCTGAGACAGTCAGGCCTTATTCCCATTTCAAACATACTGAAATGCTATGGAAAATAAAATCTCCAACATCCACCACCCAAAAAAAAAAAATTTATATACATAAATAGCCAAGAGCAAAAAGAAAAATAAATTCTAAAGGTCCAGAGGCAAAGAAGGAAATTAAAACAAGAATGGCAAATGCTAGCAGAAATCCCAGGAACCCAGAAGGGTCACAGGTACAAGTCCTAAAGACTGGGTGGAGTTCTGAGGCCCAAGCAAGAACAAGGACACAGCTTCTGGCCCGGAGGAAGCCAGACAGCTGGAATTGGAACCTCGCTAGCAAGAAAGCTTGCTGTGTGCAGGGAAAAACCCAGCTGTGAGGAATCAAAACCAAATGTCTGTTACCTGTATTGGACACCCCAGCACAAATGATTGATAGCTAGGTAATAGATAGATAACTGATCCATACTCAAACCCCTAGGGTTCTGATAGAAGCAAACAGAAAACCTACTCCACAGGAACATTTTCACATCTTAGGTTACAGTGAACGTACAAGGAAGAACCAGTCCACACTGCAGATGAGATCACAAGCAAAGATTACAAGGTACACGAAAAACAAACTCAAATAGTAGATTTTAGGAGATGGAGTAGATACCAAAGGAGGAGGAGGAGCATCTCAGATATTGTGGACAAAAATTAAACCAAAAGAGCCTATAAAATAAGTTCAAAATGACTTTTTCAAAAAGTAATTAAAACCATAATGAAAAGGAGGACAGTGTAATAAACTAGCAACGGGCAGAGCTGAAGTAACTGCAGATACTTCCAGAAGTGAACATTTTAACAGATGCTTTTAAAAATTAATTATCCACAGATGATGAGAAAAATTAGTGAACTACCTAGAAAGAAAGCAGAAAGAAGAGACAGAAAGAGAGATGTTAAGGAGCATGACAGCCAGAATGCTCTGCCCAAGGCCTGTTAGGACTTCCCTCGTGAGTGAAGAGTGGAGGTGGGGGATAAAAATACTCAAAAGAGATACTTAGAGGGAAATAATAACCAGATTTGAGGGAAGAAATGAGACTTCATGAAAATAATAAAAAAGCAAAGAAGTCCAGTGCAAAATAAATATAATTACATCCACATCTAGTCATGTCATGATGAACCATCAGAGTATTAAGCGAAAGAACAAAGGACAGAAAAGAGATCACCTACCAATGGAGGAGCCAATGGATGGGCAGAAGTTCTCATCGATGACCATGGATGCCAGAAGGCAATAAAATAGCATCTTTAAAGTGCTGAAGGAAAGTAAGTAGTGACCTAAAATTCTGTCAGGCAAAATGATCATTCAAGAGTGAGGGTAAACAGAAGACACGTTGAGGTAGAGACTTAAAAATTTTACTACTCATAGATATTTAACTAAAGAAATACCAGAGTCCATCTGTTGTAACACGGAAATCAAGTCCAGAGGGAAAAATATTAAATTCAAGAAGGAAATGTAAATAACAAAGGAAATTAGTTAACAGTTGATAAATCCAGATAAACACTGATACAATTAAAATATGATAACAAGCCACTGTGGAAGAACTTTAAAGCAAAGCAGAAATGAAGGTACAAGGCAACAGTGAGGAGAGGCATGTAGGGCTGGGGGCCAGAAGCCCGGAACTGTGCAGAGGAGAGATATTGCCTGTCAACTCTGTTCAGTGAGGAATAACCGCAAAATTGTAGGAGCCCAAAGTGACTAAAATTAGAGTGTGTATTCCAAAAACAGTACGTGGGGGAGGAGGATTAAAAAAATTTCATAAAGTCAGAAAAGGAATAAAAATGGAAACCACAAAATAAGTTAATGGTAACAGATAAAATATGTTTTTTAATTATGTCATAAATACACATTATATAGATTAAACTCACCTGTCAAAACATAAACATTCTCATTTTGGGTGGTTTTTAAAACCCAAGTTTTATTCTATTTACAACAGACATATCTAAAACATAAAAACAGAAAAATTTAACATAAACTGATTGAAAAAGGTGTACCAGTTACACCAAGAAAGCTGTTCAGCTACTAACAAAAAGAAAAAGGAAGTAACAATTTTAATATCAGAAAAAAGTAAACATTAAGATAATCCATTATTATTAATACAAAATCCATTATTAGGAGTAAAGATGGGCAATGCTTAATGATAAAAGGGAGTAATTCACCAGGAAAATATAAAATTCCATTAGTTGTATGCACAAACTACAGAGCCTCTAAAGTATGTAAGCAAAAATCAACAGAATTTTAAAGAGAAATAGAAAAATCTATCACAGGTTACAGAGAAATTGTCACTTTCTCCTAAATTGCTAGGTCAAGCAGGCAAAAGAATTAGTATGGATGGTTCTCCAAGTACACTTTGTGAGACTTTACCTGTTACCTGAGATTCGCAGGCTAAGACCCAGTCAAGAACCTGAGACGAGGAGTCACATACCCGACATTCCTAAGAGGGACATGAATCAATGGAGACTTGGGTTTAAGAGCTGGCCCTAGCCAGTTTATACAGGGGACAGGGGGCAGTCAAGGACGTGTTTGCCATAGATGCTTTGGAGACATGGACGCTTGGTGATACAGAGATGGGCTGGAGCATCAGTAAGGCTGTCCGTCATGTGGGGTAAGAGCCCCCAGGACAGGCTGGGGGATCCTGGAAGCAGTCAGGCCAATGGGGTCTCCCACTCCCGCAAACCTTGCAGACCCCCTGGTGCACAGACACATGGGCCGCCACGCAGAGGGCCTCCGGAGGGCAGCCAAGCTTCTACAGAAGCAGTCAGAGCATTCATTTCACCTCTACTCTGCATCCCTGCTGGGGAGCTGGGGCCAAGAGGGGGGACAAAGAATGACCTCCCACCCATGTTCCCATGGCCCGTCCTTCATGCCCAGGAGGGCAGTTTAGGGAGAAGGAGTAAAAATCATGTCAGAGTTTTAAATTAGACTAGCCCAACTTGTAAATGGCTGAAGGAGCCTGGAGAGCTCCTGAGGCACCCAAGAGAGCGGTAAGGGTGCACAGAGACTCGCGTCCACAGGGATGAAGGTCGGATGAAAAAAACTGCTGAACATGCCAGTGACGTATCAATTTGAAAATCACAGTGATCCAGCTAGATCTAAGAGGCATTAAGGATCCTGCAACAAATAGAAAAAAAATACTCTTTTCATGCCCACGTGGAAGATTTTAAAAAACTGACTATGCAGTAGGTCCAGAGAAATATTCCACAAATGCCCAAGAATGAATGTCTACAAGACCCACCCTCTCACCACGACAAAAGTAAAAGTAACAAAAAGACATCTCAAAAAAAGATTTTAAACTAAAAGCAATCAAAATAATTATGAGTCAAAGAAAATTATGAAACAATTATCCTGAATTGAAACACCACAAAAATCGGTATATGAATAGGTCTACATTTACCACTACAGATAAATCTTAAAAATATAACGTTGAGTGAAACAGCCTATTACAAAAGGATATATATATGATTTGTGTAAAAATGTTAAATGCATTTATAGACGACACTGCGCCCACAAGGGTATGTACACGGCACATACATGCAGAGAGAGAAGGAAGACTCCATACCCATTTCTGGATAGTAAGTGGAAGAAGAGGAGATGGGACTGGGAAGGGAAACGAAAGAATCATCAGTTCTTTCTGTAAGTTGTATTTCTTTCGAAAGAATCCTTTAGGACAGCTACATGTAAGAGAATGAAACCGGATTATTGTCTAACCCCGTACACAAAAGTAAACTTGAAATGGATCAAAGACCTGAATGTAAGTCATTAAATAATAAACCTCTTAGAAAAAAATATAGGCAAAAATCTCTTCAACATAAACATGAGCAACTTCTTTATGAACATATCTCCCCAGACAAGGGAAACAAAAGCAAAAATGAACAAGTGGGACTATATCAAACTAAAAACTTCTGTGCAGCAAAGGATACCATCAAAAAACATCCTACAGTATGGGAGAATATCCTCATAAATGACATATCTGATAAGGGGTTGACATCCAAATTATATAAAGAGCTCACGTGCCTCAACAAACAAAAAGCAAATAAGCCAAGTAAAAAATGGGCAGAGGAGCTGAAGAGACACTTCTCCAAAGAAGAAATTCAGATGGCCAACCGGCACATGAAAAGATGCTCCAAATCACTAAACATCAGAGAAATGCAAATTAAAACCACAATGAGATATCACCTCACACCAGTTAGGATGGCCAACATCCAAAAGGCAAACAACAAATGTTGGCAAGGATGTGGGGAAAGCAGAACCCTCCTACACTGCTGGTGGGAATGTAAACTAGTTCAACCATTGTGGAAAGCAGTATGGAAGTTCCTCAAAAAACTAAAAATAGAAATACCATTTAACCCAGGAATTCCACTTCTAGGAATTTACCCTAAGAACGCAGCAATCAAGTTTGAGAAAGGCAGATGCACCCCTATGTTTATCACAACACTATTTACAATAGCCAAGAAATGGAAGCAACCTAAGTGTCCATCAGTAGATGAATGGATAAAGAAGATGTGGTACATATACACAATGGAATATTATTCAGCCGTAAGAAGAAAACAAATCCTACCATTTCAACAACATGGATGGAGCTAGAGGGTATTATGTTCAGTGAAATGAGCCAGGCAGAGAAAGTCAAGTATCAAATGATTTCACTTAGCTGTGGAGCATAAGAACAAAGAAAAAACTGAAGGAACAAAACAGCAGCAGACTCACAGAACCCAAGAATGGACTAACAGTTACCAAAAGGGACAGGGGAGGGTGGGTGGGAAGGGAGGGATAAGGGGGAAAATGGGGCATTACAATAAGCACACATAATGTGGGGGCAGGGGCACGGGAAAGGCAGTATACACAGAGAAGACAAGTAGTGATTCTATAGCATCTTACTACGCTGATGGACAGTGACTGTAATGGGGTATGTGTGGGGAACTTGATAATGGGGGGAGTCTAGTAATCATAATGTTGTTCAAGTAATTGTACATTAATGATATCAAAATTAAAAAATTAAAAAAAAAGAATCCTTTAAAGATAGAGCTGAGTGTTAGCATATGTTACATTGGATCGGTGAGTATATACACTTTTACTACTACTACTATTATTATTATTATTATTATTATTATATAAATATACTGGGCTTTTGTGTATTTCCAAAAAGAAAAACTGCGTAAGTGAAAAGCCGCCCAGCCATTCAAAGCCGTTTCTAAGGCAGCTTCTGCTCCGAAGCGGGGCCTGGCTGAGGGACGCGACACCAAGGGAAGGGGGAGGCGTGGAGGATGCTGGAGTTCAGAGCTCTGTGATTTCGCACGGAAGCCCTGCCGTTCAGCAAGCGACTGGATGCAGCTAATACTTGGGACTCTCCCACCCACAGCAGCAAAGCGTCGCAGGAGGGAATGAGAACTGAAGCGCTCTCCTAAAGCGTCGCTGGAGTCCCCCAAGTCAGAGCCAAGCTCAGGCTGCGCAGGGGTCAAGGGCACATCCCGGCTGCGGCCGTGAGCGCGCTCCGTGCCTGCGTCTGCACGGTGGCAGCTGCGCGACCCCAGGCTCAGAGCCCACGGCCTGGCACCGGCGCCGCGCAGCCCGCCTGCAGCTCCTCCACCAGCACAGGCGACAGCAGCGCCCTGCGTGCGGCCGGACTCCTCCGGGCGTGGGGGAACGCACCGCGCAGAACCGCGCAGGGACCCCGCACTGCAACTGTCCGGGCGCTTACGGACAACCAACGTTTGATCCGGGCGACCGCTCTGCTCTGCGGAGTGAGGAGGGGACCCTCAGGAAGGCTGCCAGCCTCCCGCGGCCGCAAGAACGTGACGCTGGCAGCCTGTCCCCGCTGGTCCTGGGCACCAAGCCGAGGAGGCGCTGAAACAGAGGAAGAGGCCGGCTCCAGAGCAGGACGGCTCAGATCCCCACTGAGCTGCCTCCCAAACCGCCCGAGAGCGACGTGCCGGTCCCCGAGGAGCCGAGACCGGAGGACGGAGGCACACAGGCGTAAAGGCCCGGCGGCTGCTCCGACCGAACGCGGGCCTCAGCCTCGTCCTCTCCTCGCTCAGGCCACACGTGCAGACCACACCACACCCAGAATGTGGCACTCCGCGCCCCTTCCTGCCCTCCAGCCCCCCGATTTCTGCACCTCATCTCCACACCTCCCTGGCCCTGCGGTCCAGCCGCGCCGGCCTCCTTCCTCATGGCCCCCCAAACTCAGAAGGTGTTGGCTGTTCCCTCCTTCTGGAATGTTCTTTCCCAGACAGCTGATGGCTCCCCACACCCCTCCTGCAGGCGTCGCTCAGTGTCACTCCTTGCATTACTGGTCACTCTGTAAAATCCCAGACCCCCAACAATATCTTTTCGCTGCCTCTTATATGTCTTCTTAGCACTGACTTCCACCCTGTCAGGACCTTTCCCATTTATCTTGTTCTTTGTCTCCCAGGGAAGAATAGAAGCTTCAGAGGACAGGGATGCTAGTCTGCTGCTTGCTGCTATATCCTCAGCACCCAGAACAGGTCTGGCATGCAGTTAGCAAGTAATAAATACTTTTTAGATGAATTATGAAAGTCTAGGACAAATTAAAAGAGGTGGGAGAGTATACGTCTGTTTTCTGGTTTATGAAATTCATGCTAGGCATGAAAAAAAAAAAGGTTTCATGTGATTCTTCTTTCCTGAGTCAAAACATTAATGGCCTTGATTTCAAAATAAACTAAATTTAGTTGGAGACATTTTAAATAATTTTTCTCAAGTTCTATGTACTCTAGCTTATAAACAGGAGGAAGAATGTGGGTGACATTTCCAAGACTGTAGCAAAAGCCAGCCAAGCAAAAATCATACAAAATGTCCTAAAGGTCCAGCAATGTCCTGCACATAAGGAATTCCGTTTTTCAAAATTATTGTCACAAAATGTTTAGAAAGTTTAAAATACAATTTAAATGGGACCTTAAAAGTTTTCTTAAAAATCATTTCTTAGAAATGTGATTGATTTGGATAAATTTTCCTTCTGTCTCTTTTTAGAAATAAAGTAACAGGAGTAGCTTTTTGATGAAAGCATATTAGTAAGACTTTGATATTTTATTTGGTTTAAAAATGTTTTCCATTTTCTATCATTACACATGATGGCTTTTTTATAGCATGTTTATTTTTTAAAGACTGAAATCATGTGTAATGGGCACATTCCACTTACATCAAGAGCACTTGCACTTATTAAATCTTATATGCTCCCTTTAAAAATGTCCCTTCGCCTTTCTTCGTCTTCCATTTCAAATGAAGAGTTATTGAAGTCTTCATGAATAAACAGATGAAGAAATGAGACACAGCAACTAGACACAATTACAGTTATTTTCACTGACATTTCTAAGCAGCAGATATTTGTAAACCAGTAATTATTTGTAGTAGACATACAAGTCTACACGGGGCGGAGTGGGGGGGGCGTCAAGTCCTAATTCATCTTGTTTGCTGGTTCTTCTCAGTATTAATAAAATGTTCATCTGGTAAATAGCATTTCAAGCACACAAGGGGATTGGTATAGCTGGGATTCTGCGGGACGTGTCCATCAGGGGAGCGCCACGCACACTGATCATCCTACTTAAGACTATTTTATAAACTCACAAATGAAACCAAGTTATTTAACTGCCATGAGTTTAAAAGAGAAATCACTGACTTCAGTCACAGTTTCCAAAACGAAACTTAGCACACAGCAGCTACTTTCCAGTCTATTGCTGACCCATGTTTTCTAAGAAGTAACTAGAATATGAACTCTGCTGATCTCACTGTCAGCAGAGCTGTTGGGCGAGTTCATTGATTCAGAGCCAGGCACTAGAGCATGCCACATGACCACACTTAAACAAAAATGAAAAAAAAAAGTCGTGTTTGTTTCTTTGGAGAAAAAAGCCTTAATTTGTAGCGAATCCCTATTTCCATGGTGCAAGTACCCCCATGGTGGCCAACTCCCAGCTACCAACGAGATGTCACAGAGTGCAGAGTTGGGAAGCCATGTATACAATCAGCTCTTACAAGCCAGTAGGAGCAACAGCCCATCCCTTCCCTGGGAGCTGTAGTTCATGTGGCTTCTGCTGTGTGTGGTATAACAACTGGTACATAGTGGGCACTAAGAAATATTTGGTGCACAAATGATTATTATTATTAAAGCACTAAGCTCTTTTCATCTCTTAATAATTTCCCATAATCCAAACTGGGACTCAGAAAAAAATGTTTCAATGAAAATCAGAATTGGGAAGGGACATGTTAGGAGCCTGGGCAGGAGCAGCCCCATTCTCTGCTGCCAGCTCTCTGAGAGGAGGTCGATGACTTCCCCTGGGACATGGTGCATGGTCAAGAAATGTCTGCTGAAGTGGACTGAACTGAAGAGAGTCCAGAAAGAAGTGAGCTTAATCTCAGCAAACACCCAAACCATCTGAGATGTAGAAGTCAAGTTTCTCCAAGACACAGGACCAACAGTGTGTGTGTGTGTGCGTGTAAAGAAATTTAGTATCAGGAATTGGCTCACGTTTATGGAGGCTGAGAAGTCCCCAGATCTGCAGTCAGCAAGCTGGAGACCCTTCATGCAAGTCCCAGCCTGAAAGCTGATGGGCTTGAAACCCAGCAAGAACCAGTGCCTGGATTCCAGGCTGAAGGCAGGAAGGGGCTGCTGTTCCAGCTCAAGGCAGTCAGGCGGGAGAAGGTCCCTCCTGGGCATGAGAGGTCAGGCTTTCTGTTCTATTTAGGCTGATAAAATGGGGCCCACCCACATTAGGAGGGCAATCTGCTTTATTCAGTCTACAGATTCAAATATCCATTTAAGCTGGGAACACTCTCATCCCAGAAACAGACCCATGCGGAACACATCTGACAAATACCTGTGCCCCGTGGCCCAAAGTGACACAAACAATCAGTCATCAGAGGCAAGGGAGTCTTCCTCCCCAGCTTCATCTTTATTTTAAGCACTGCCTTGAGGAAATACCTCAGAGTTCCACGGTGGCAGCACAGCCTCAGGTGCTGCCCAGTTAGCGGAGGTGGCTCTTTATTTAAGTATAGTTCCGTTGGGATTTCTCAAGTTTCTTGGAGCCAAAGGATTCCAAAAATGCCACCCGTCAGAACACCAGGGAATTCCCTGGATATTCCCAAAGGACACAGAGAGCTGTTCCTTTTACCTAAAGTCAATCTATGCATAAAGTATATTGAGAGAGATGACATGTCATAAAATTACCTGCCTGAATTTCTAGCAGAGACCTGAAGAATCACAGCACGTTCTCCTTCTCCAAACCAACTCCTCGATGCCCTCCACCTGGGCACAGCACAGCCACACTTAATAACACTGCTGTATCTTGGAAAATGTCGTTTATTCACAAAGTTGGCAGAGATGACCTCACAGTTCTTCCATTTCTACGATTCGATGGTACCATAAATGTCTTTACTACAGAGACTTAATGAAAAATTCCTCTGGAAAGAGCTGCTCATGGGGAAACACGGACCCAACATACCTCAGGCACTGAGCGTGTTTTTTCCAGCCCTGCCTCCAGCCACAGCAGATCTGGGATGGGCTTCTAGGAGGATCCTGCAAACAGGCCTGGGTTTGACCTCTCCCTAGACCACAAGGAAAGGGCAGGTGGATGACCTGTCCCACTGTGGAAATTCTCTATGCATTACATCCACAGTGACATCTAGAACATTTTCTTTAATAAATCTAGTTTTCTTTAAAAATATGTCCATGGCCTTCATTTTCAGTGATCTTGATGGATTTTTTAAAAGAAGAAATAAATGTAGGGGCAGCACATGGCTTTTTTAACCTCCTTCCTCACCGTGAATACCTCCTGGTGATATTGACTAGGAGATGGTACGAGCCCTGACCTCATCTATTCCACATACTGACTTAGGTCACTGGAAAAGTTCCTACTTCATGTAGGTGGTATGGAGATTTCTTTCTGATTCTGTATTAATCCCATCTCACTGTAAAGACTACGATGTGTTCAGATGAAAACTGGGTATTGTTTGTTGTCTCTGTGTCCTAAGTGGTTTGTGGAGAGTCTGTGTCTGCGGAAGTCTGAGGGCTCCATCTCCAGAGTACAGTGACAAGGAAAGAAGGCTCTTGTTTTACCCCGAGGGGACACCTCACAGGGAACAGCCAACAGAGGAGAGGAACTCCTGTGTGGACTGAGTTAGCCCGGAGCAGGTCCTGGGGGGACAGGGCCTGCCAGGAGCCATGGCTGGGAGAGTGAATGAGATATGGGCATGAGGCCACAGGTGCCACGTACGACTTCCACTTACAATACGGGAGGCCAGGGCGGACAGAGGCTTCCAGGCCATCAGCAGTCAGATGAGAAAGAAGAGACTATCAGGGCAAAGCCACGTGGGGGGGCTGGCAGAACCACCTGCAGTGAGCCAGCCCAGCCAGAAGTTAGAAGCCACGCATGGAGTGAGACCCCATCCGTAAGATGCTGTGAATAGTGAAAGTGACCCTGTAGCCTGTGAAAAACAGGGCAGAAAGATCATCTTAGAGTCAACAGGTTCATTTAACTGACACTGAAAAAGTAACACAGAGTGAGAGATAATCACAAAGCACTGAGATCAGATTGAATGTAACAGCTATTCTTTGGCCCCAAAAGCAAGAGACTTAGTTGGTAACATCTTAAGTCACCATAAGTAAACATCTGAGGAAGGAACCACAGGGGACCCTATAACATCAAGGTGGTCTCCAACAAGGGTCATGCAAAGCTGGGCTCACCAGGAACACTACTGGGTCTGCCACACACTTCAGGCCAAGTCGGATTCAGGCACTGTGATCTGCTGTCGACCACTTCCCTGACCTCTCCAAGATGGCATCAACGTCAGGCTCTCCCTGCAGACCCAGGTCCTTCCTCATTCCCCAGGCAGTCCCGACACTGAGCTCAAAGTACTTCAAGGACTCCAGCTTCATAAGCCAATAGGGTCAGGAACTGCAGCCCACCCTCCTGGTATCCAGAGGGCCAGAAAAGAGCATTAGGCACTTAGAAATGTCTTCTCAGAAGATGTGGCATTCCCTCCTCCGCCCCCACCCTAATCTCTTCCTTCTTCCCTCATCTCCCTCTGCCACTTAATCTCACCACAACCCTAGCCCACTTCATTCCCTGGCCTCACAGCTCATTAAAGCTGTGACCCTTAGTCTTCCACACAAAGAAACAAAATGGTACGTGCAATCTTCTAGCAAACCCAAAGAGCGTCACTTTTCTGAGGTTCTAGCTATTGGGGAGAGCTCAGGAGGCCATGCACAATGCACTAGGTGAACCTATTATTTCAATTTACATTGCCTGACACATTTTATAGGGCCAGAATTTATTACCAGCCTTATGTTTTCATAAATTAGCTAGTCGTGCTATTCCCCCACCCCCACCCCCCGTGTGCTATTATATCCATGAATTTATAGTATTCTGGCTTAAAGAAGCATCACTGCCATCATCTTCCAGTACTGTGAGCACCAGCTTTATCCTGGGATATAATTCATCATGGTTAGTATGAGAATACCAATGCAAACAAAAGCGGAAGAAAAGTGTGTAGGTTATTGTCTAATTGCCAGAATCAATCCCAGAAGGAAAGGAAGTACTCGATAAAGCTTACAGTCTTTGAATGAGTCTTGAGTGTCTTTAGTGTTATTCCAATTCAAAAAGCTTTACACACTTGAATGGGAAAATATGCAGTGAAAAAGCCCATTGAGAATCCGCAGGACGCCAGCCAAGTGGAAGTGCTACACTCTGTCAGAATATCTGGGCTGTGTTCCCTCTGTAAATCAGTATTTTAAGTGTTAGACAAAGAGAACCCATAAATCAGTATAATATTCCTTCTACATGATCCAGTGTCTTCAGCGAGGACCTTCTGCTATTTGGCTGTTCTGTCTGGTCTGATTTTATGTGGTCAGTTGTGGGCTTGGTTTGGTTTGGGGGATGGAAAGGTTGTGCCTCGTAAAAGCTATGACTCGTTCGTTTGTTCTTGCTCACTACTCCAAGGACTAAAAACAGTGCCAATCAACTCCCATGCCCATGTGTGATAGCCAAAGCAGACCTTTGCTTCTAGCTACAGAAGCCCCAGTGCATTCTGCAGCCCTGCAGCCAGTCTTCTGCTTAAGCAAGGAACAAAATCACAATTTGAAAATGACGAGTAAAAGACAACACTGTCTTTATGTATTTAAAAATACGAGTTGCGTTGTTTCACAGATAAGGAATTGGTTTTTTTTAACAAACTGAAATAGAGATGCTGAACCATTAAAATGTTCCCATCACCAAGATTTTAAGGATGCCAGAGCAGTTGGCATTATCAGTGACATCTGTGCAGTGAAAGAAGCAGGGATTTTGAAGACAGAATGATGTGACTTCACATGTGGACTCCACCACTCAGTGTTATCCACAGACTGGCCCTTCTGTCCCCTTGTCTAGGGCTAATTCAATTTCCCATTGCAGACTGGGGAAGAAGGGAGGCAGGCACAGCAGCAGGCTGACAAGTTTGGTCTGAAATGACAGGTCTGAAGAGCTGGGAAGGTGAAATCTGTTTGGAAGCCATTTACATGCACTCGCTAAGCACAGACTTGCTAACTCAGAAGGGTCTTAAACATACACTAATATACTTCACCCCTGGCCTCCCAGCAGGGTTGAGGAGGATGCTGAGGGTTTTCACAAGTTAGTAAGAGAGCACAGACTATTGGAGGCACAATTAGGAATCCAAGGAAAATGTCAAGTCAGTAAGCTGGACATAGGAATTTGATGTTTGGGAGTCATGGCTGGTATTAGAGGCCAGAGAACTGGATGAGGTCACTGATTATCCCCCTTCTGTGATAAGGGAATTGTGGCACATTATTCTGGATTACCATTCCCACTCTCAGTTCCCTCCCTCTTGTAACAGGACTGCCGTGTGACTTGCCCTTAACCTTTAGTGGGCAGAGTGTACTTGCCACCCCCACACACTAGCTTTGGTCTTGATCATGTGCCTCACTTTAACAAATAAACATGGGCAAAGATCAGAGTGTGCCAGTTCCAGGTGGCAGCCTCAGGAGGAATCACAGGTGTCTGCTTGTGCTAGAGCTTCTGCCCACTGCCCCAGACAGCTGCTGCCCTCTCAACCTGGAGTCCAGAATAGAACCCAGTCAAGGTCAGCTGAGCTCAACCTGAAGTCCTCCAAGTGAGGAATAAATATTTGTGTTAGAAGCTGACGAGACTCGCAGGGCTGTCTGTTACTGCAGCAAACACTGACCAGTGCATAAGTGGAACAAGTCACCCCCAGGAGATAACATCCAAACAGCGGGGTTAGCCTACCAAGGCCCCCAAGCCTCAGAGAGTCCAGAGAGCTGTTCTCAAGGTCAGTCCAGGGCAAGACTCTGAAGTGGCCCACATTTACCCTGGACCATCCAGACTTGGTTCAGGTGCTCTCCACCCCGCTCCCCATGAGGGCCTTTCCCACAGTGAAAACCTGCTCTGAGGAAGGGTCCTGATATGAGTCGCTGTGGTGGCTCTGTTCAACAAGCATTTACAAGGCTGATGAGCAGCAGAATCACTTACATACAAAGATAAGCACAAGACGGTCTTGGCCTGTGGTGGGCTGACATCCGCTGCACTCACTGTGTGGATAACTGGAAGTGACAGGGCAGAGATGGCTTCATCTCCAGGCAAACAGTAGGTGACTGCTCTGTAAGGTGGCCTGACTCCAGCCAGCCAGACTCCAGGTCATGCCCAGATTGCTCAAGGGCAGTCCCATATATGCCAGGCCAAAAGGGAGAGAGGTGGGCACATGCCACCACAGGCCACACCTGCCACAGGCCTTCTGTTCCATAGGGGCACTGGATAAACCCTCAATGGAGCCAGAATCTGGGCTTTTCACTCTCTACAGGTAATCACAACTCACCAAACAGCTTCCTGTTTGCATTCTGAGCCAGATCAGTGGAGGAGACTGAAAGCTGGCTTCTATCTATGAAAATGAGACACCGCCATTCCTGAATAAAAGGTTTCCTGGGTCTTTCCATACCATACAGCTAGCACACACACACACACACACACACACACACACACACACACACACACACACACACACACACACACACACAGAATGTCTGCACGAAGTAAATGGGAAGGAAATGGAAACAAGGATTCGTTTCTCTTGCCTTGCAGATTGGATTAGAATTTAGAAAGATAAGCCAAATTTTAAAATCTTCATAAACTGTCTCTGATATATCCATCATGCTCAAAATATTATTTCATTCATCTCTTCACCTGTCAGGTAGCGTTTGGGGATTTTCTCACCTGAACAACAATAGCACGTTTTGCAATATTATGGTGTGACAGAGCTCTTACATCTGTTAGCTTGTTGTACACATTACCATGGCAGAGAATGAATGTCCTAAACTCAGATGTACTCCCCCATCAGAAAGGAAGCACATAATGTTGTCTGCACTGACAGCAAACATATGACGCAGGCATTAGATTTTTACCTGCCTGGGAGGAACTGAACTTGAAACGAATCTACTCATTTGGGCGCCTTGACTTTAATATTAATTAAAACAAGGGACCTCATTCCACAAGTGTATGATGCAATATGAAGGGCTCAGACATCTCTACGGTATCTTTAATAAAACACAATTCAAGTGAGCAATTTGTTCCCAAGCAAATTTTTATGGTAAATTTTTAAAGCTCTGAGTCATAGTAATCACCTATCAAATAAAACATTCTTGAGATGTTTTTCATTTTGAATACTGAAACTATGTATTAAAGCATCTCAGGTTTCTCCATCCTTCAAGCTATATTTGAAGCTTTGGAGAAAAGCTTCAAGCAAAGGCAGTAATGCGACAAGGAAGGCCTCACCTTCCGGTCATCTCTGCCCAGCCTGTAGTCCAGCCCCGGTGAGCTGCCGGCTGTCTCCAGAATGCGCCAAGCACTCCAGCCGCATGCTTTGTGGGTTCTTCTTGGAACGCTCTTCCCTACTCATCCCAGCTAACTTCAGCTTGCCCTTTAGGCCCAACCCATACGCCAGACCCTCCGAGAAGCCCCGGGGCAGTCTTGGTGAAGCATCCCTTCCATGCGTCCTCCTAGAGCACCAGCCCACTTCCATCACAGTGTGCAGGTGGAGTGGGGCTCTGCAGGGCGACCGCCTGGGTTTGAATCTCAGCTCCATCACTCACCAGCTACGTGATTTGGGGCAGCTTAATTTTTCTGTCTCAGTTTCCTCATCTTTAAAATGGGGACTATATAAGCACCCACATGAACTATGGTAGGGATTAGATATTTTAATAAATGCTAAGCACCTAAAATACTACTGGGAACACAGCAGGTATTCACATTAATTATTTTCATCAGAGTACTTATCACAACATTAATTAGAGTTTTGCATTTACGGTGATGCCTTGCCTACCAGACTATGAGCTCCTTAAAAAGAGAATGACTTATTATTTTAATATACCCAATATTCAGCAAACATTCTCATACATGGAAAATATGTTTTGAGAATGTTGAATGGACAAATGAATGAAATGAAAAAACATATTAATATATATTCATGTTAAGCTCCTGTTACTCTGTCCCAAAAGACAATGTGATATTGTAACTATCTGGGGAAGGAGTACATTATTTCACACATCAACCCACCTGCAGCCTTTGGGGCTATTTTTAGAGCAGAAATAGACTGGATCCCTACCTTGTGGCATGAAGCCATTGTTTTAAAGATAAAGGCATTCTCCAAAAAATGCTGACTTATTTCATCCTTTTAAGCAGAATATTCATCTTCAGCATCACAAGTTCATGAAGGAAGAATGAAAAGTTAAGAAACATAAATTTCCCTCTTAGGGATAAATATTTGAAAAAGAGAATGATTTGGTCTGCTTGTATCATTAGTTTTTAAGAATTGCTAATCTTGTAAATACTAACCATATGGCCTCCCCTTATACTCATGACCTTGTTCTCTGGGAAAGGGGATGCATTTCCTGTTAAGGTGCTAAATGCAATGCCTGTCCTGGCTCAAACAACAGAAAGCAGAAACAACCCCTCAGACCTGAGCACGGGGCAACACGCTGCTTCCAAGAAACCAAATGCGAAAGAAGAAGTCCTAAGTCAGCCTGATCTCAGACAGTGTCTTAGGTCTCAGCTACTGGTTTTCACATCAACACTTTACTTTTAAACAGGTCTGGGACAGCTGTTTCATTACACCAGCTGTTTCATTAACAGCAGAGTATTATGCAAACTTAAAATGAACACAGTTAGCATTATGGCAACTATTTAGAATAATCTTAGATAAACTCATTGAAACAGCCCCAAAAGGCCCATTATAATAAAAATGATATTTGGAGCCCTTTTGAATAAAAATGTCTTGGTGATAAGATCCAGTGCTGGCCGACTGAATTCTGAGTCACCTGCAAACCTCCACAGAGTCTGTAGCAGGGGTTCTCAAAGTGTGATCACTGGACCAGTGCCCATTTGCAAAATGTTCGTCACTTGTCCATGATTAGAGAAGTGCACAAAGGGAGAAGAAGGTCTGAAAGGAGAAAAGCTTAGAAAACTGTTTAGCAATTTGACATCACTACGACATGGAGCATGTCCGTCAGTAGACCCACTCCTCTGAGTCACAGGTGGTAGGGCCACATCACAAGGTAAGACATTTTAAAGTTAAGCATAAGCCAAAAGTACATAAAAAATGAGAAAAAGTAAGGTTACAGTTATTTGTGTGTTTTGTAACTATTTTTACATCTCTTTAAGTTGTAATCGTCCCTTCTTAAATTTATAGTTTAATATTACTAACAAAATAAAGAAAGTAAAATTCGTATTATTTGTTTATAACCCAGATTTATGGATACTGTCTTTTTGTTCAAGAGAAGACGTATCTTTTCTGAATGTGCCAATCACGGCAATCCAAATGATGACACAAGGAGACAACACAGAAGAAATGAAAACCAAAACCTTTCATATATTTTTACTTGGAAGTATGGTGCCTTACATACTGAATTCAGTTTTATAGCCATAATTATAATTGATGGTGAAGTGCTAAAAACAGGGTGTCACTGAAAAGCTGTATTGGCAAATGAAACTATGAACACTTAAGCAGCATTTTACACACAAAACATATTTATAGAAGCCCAAAGCAAAAAAATATTACTTGCAAGAAAGAGCATTAACTGAAAAAGTGACAGAAACTTATATCCAGTATTTCTTGTAAAAATGATTGTTTTTTGAAGGCTTCTTGTGAAGCAGTACTTAGGTTGTGAAAACTCAAAACATATAAGCAATAACAAAATTGCCAAGACATTCGTGTAAAACTGCATCAAAGAAGTCCACTGGGAAATGTCAGGTGACTCTGTGACCAAAAATAGGGCAGATACCAAGTACCACTCCCACAGGATACCATCACTCAGTTTTTCCCAGAGTGGGCTGACAGCCTAGCTACCATGACAGGGACGTACTGGGAAATACTTACCCAGCTTAAGGTGCACACTCCTGAATATAATGCAACAACTGTTTGCTTTCTTGGAAAGCTCTCGCTACAAAGAAAAAAACGTCAGCTGAGCAACATGCTTAGGGACACAGCATGTGAAAGCTAATGTATCACATTCAGTATTTCCATCTTTATTATGTGATATTATGGAAGATGAGCACAAACAAACCTTAATGTGTCTCTAAGAAACCAGTTTGTCCCCAACTTCTTAAAGAGAGTAGACCATGAGACTTGCTCTGTCCTATCTTTTCAGTATTTTAAATACATTTTATATTATAATATTATATTTGAATATTTTATTTTTAATATATAAATTACAATTATATTATAATATAATATTATAATATTCCTATGCAAGGAAGAGATGCAATGTTTTTTCAAGGTATATATATAACTATGCACAGAAGAGTCTGGAAATATATAAAACAAAATAGTAATAGTGGCTAAATGCTACAGGGAAGCTTCAGGCAGTTTTTTTCTTCCTTCTTTATTTACGTTTTTTTAATGTATCTAATAATTTTTTACACTGCATTCCATTCACGTCATAAGGAAACAAAGACTACAGAGTAATAAAAGGGTTGCATGAGTTCATCCATTTAAAAACAACTCTAAAGAGCTTCTTTGGTTTGAGGGACTACGTGAGCTGTAGTTACTGATGAGCGGCATAGGCTACCCAGACCCACAGACCCATCAGCTGTGGGTGTGATGACCTCAGGGCTGAGGAAGGGGTCAGTTAAAACACACAACATTCTTGCTTGGTGACCACCTGTACACCACAGCTACTAGACTGTAGCACTCACTCCCAGACAGATCTGTAACTCAACAACCGTGACCGCAGCCATCTGCCATGCAGATCCGGCAGCTGGGGACCAGGGTGCTTCCCCCCAGAGCCTGCATCCCGTGGAGTGAGGCCCCCACAGTGGGTGCATAGTGCCTCCCCTCTCCTGCCCCCGCCTCTTCTCTCCACGTGCTCCAAGATCTCAAAATACCACCTGTCATTCTCCAAATTCAACCAGGCTAAGTCAAGCATTTTTTCACAATTTATCATCAGACAATCATTATTACCTTTTCTCTCTTTTATCAAGACATAAAGAGAGCAGAGACAAACAGCTTTTGTTTATAAATGACCAGGGTCATTGGAAATATCCTCCTTCCCCCGCACTATCGTAAAGTAATTGCTGTCTTCTTGTTGTTACTGTTACTATTCCTGCTGCTGCTAAGGGGTGACCTGTTTTTAGGTAGACAATATTTACAGTGCAGCAGTGAAGTTTCCCATGCTGAGAGCACACTTCACAGCACCCTGCAGTCCCAGGGGAGGGGTATCTAGGGCTCTGAGATGCCCGTTTGCAGAGCTCCCCAGTAGGAGGCAGTGGGTCGTAAGCCCTGGCTGAAGCTGTAGGAAACCGGAGCCCCTCTGGCCCTGCTCAGCCTCCAAGCAGGTAACCGGAGGCAAACGCCCCTTCTCTCTGCACCTAGACCAGAGGCAACTTTAACTGGCTTCCAGAATTGATTCATCAGGTCCCTATGACCTTCCCCACCCAAGAGGTTCTCATCACAATCGAAGCAACAGGGCAAGTATACTAATTAGGATCCATTTTAGCTATAAGTGAGAAGATAACTTTAATTTTTTTTAATGGTGGCCTTTAAAGATAAGCAATTCAATTTGACAATTAGCAAAAGACTTGAAAAGACATTTCACCAAAGAAGATACACAGATGGCCAATAAGCACAGGAAAAATGTTCACCATCACTCATCATTAGGGAAACACAAATCAAAGTCACGGTGAGATACCATTTCACACCCATTAGGATGACTACTATCCAAATAAAAGAAAGTTACAAGTGTTGGTGAGAATGTGGAGACACTGGAACCCTTGGGCATTACTGGTGGGAAGGTAAAATGGTGCAGCCTCTGTAGAATAGTGCATGGCAGGTCCTCAGAAAGTGAAGAATAGAATTTCCATACAGTCCAGCAACCCCACTTCTGGATGTATACACAAAAGAAGACAGAGAATCAAAGGATACCTGTCCACAAAGGTTCATAGCACTATTCACAAGAGCCAAAAGGTAGAAACAACCCAAATGTCCATCAATAGATGAATGGATAAACAAACTGTGGTAGACCTAAAATTGTTCAGCCTTAAAAAGGAATGAAATTCAGGCCACCACATGGATGAAGACATTCTGCTAAGTGAAATAAGCCAGACACAAAAAGACAAATAGGATACGATTGCATTTATATTAGGTTCTTAAAAGTCACCAAATTCATAAAAGCAGAAAGTAGAATAGAGGTTCCAGAGGCTGGGGGGATAGAAGAATAAGGAGTATTATGGCCTGAATGCTGTGTTCCCCCTAAAATTCATATGCCAAAGCCCTAGCCCCAGTGTGATGGTGTTTGGAGATGGAGCCTTAGGAAGGTAATAAGGTCATGAGGGTGGAGCTCTCATGACAGGCCTAGTGGCCTTATTAGACTTGTCCTCTCCCTCTGTTCTTCTCTCTCCTCCCAGCTCTCTTACCCCCAGTACCACGTGAGGACGCGGCAAGAAGGCAGCTGTGGAGGAAGCTGCCACCAGAACCCAACCGTGTTGCCACTCTGACCTCACACTTCCCAGTCACCACAATTAGGAAAATAAATGTCTGTTGTTTCAGCCACCCAGTCTAAGGTATTTGTTATAGCAGATTGAGCTGAGACGGAGTTATTGTTTAATGGGTACAGAGTTTCTATTTGTGATGATGAAAAAGTTCTGCAAATGGACAGTAGTAATAGTCAAGCAACACTGTGAATGTGGTTAATACCATTGAATTGCACACTTAAAAATGGTTAAAATGGTGATTCTTATGTTATGTATATTTACCACAATATAAAAACAATTTAATCATAGTGGTTTGAACCATATCAAAACAGACATGTGAGGGCTGGTATGATTATCAGGGACCCAGACTCCTTCTGTCTTGAACCTCAACATGCAGCTTCGTGTTTGTGACCTAAAATGGCTGCACAAACTCCAGTCATCACATCAACAATCCAGCAGGTAGGAAATGGAAAGCAAAGGAGAAGGGCACACCTTTCCCTTTACAGATTCCACCTGGAAGTTAAGCCTTCCCTTTTGAGATACTTCCTGGAAGCTGTACATAGTCCTTCTGCTCACAGTCTGTTGACCCTAATATAGTCACATGGCTTCACTCATCTACAAAGGGAGCAGGGAATGTGGTCATTGTTCTGGGCATGCATCTTCTCAGCCAACATCCAGGAGTTCGGTTATTGAGGCAGGCACGAAGAATGAGTACTGACAGACAAGCCATCTTTGCACAAGGTGAAAACCACCTTACAAATGTTTTTTGGCACCAAGCTGCAAAGCTTTCGGGTCTCACAGGATCATATGCTTAGAAGATTTAAGAAACAGTGGTGAGCAAGTGAGTACCTTCCCCTGATAAGCTCTCTTTGCAATGGACAAAGCATACAGACTTTATAGGACGTGCAATGCAAAGATCCACCCCGAGATAGTTAATGCAAGTCACCATCCACCCCAAGGAACAAGTACAACAAAACTGAGTAGTACTGCAAAGGAAAAAGAAAGAAAAAAGAGAAAATAAAACACAAAAAGATGAAGGTAATGCCTCATCCCATCCATTTTGTAGAATTTAAAACTCCTAGAAAAACTGAATGCCAAAAAGCTCTTTAAAATCTGAGCTGCATTCAGCTCTGGCAGAGATGAGAAAGCACCCACCAAAATGTTTCTAACATTTCAGGGGATAAAAAATGTGCTTTAGCCCAGGCATGTGACTTCTCCAGCTCCGAGTGCATCCTGCCCTCAAGAAAAGAGATTCAACACCTACAAAAACACACAGTTCCCTATACTGTGCTTCCCACTGAGGTTGTCTCTGGTTGAAAATTCCACCAACCAAATACACAGTTTTACACATTCACACAGCTAAGAAAGAGAATGGGAGTTCTTATGAGTCATAGAAAATTTGGCTTACAAAAAATGGCATCAGTACCGGTGAATGCCCCCATGTCTCATCTCTTTAAAGCACTTTGGGGGAAATTTTGCTTTTAGTGGTAACTGAACATTTGCTTGTAGCTATATATATCATTTTCAGCAGAGACAAAGTAACTAACAGCCTGGGAAGACTTTTATAGCCTTCCCATCCTTTCCAGGAGATGGCAGGGTCCCAATTCTGAACTCCCTTTTACTACTTTACATTCCCTCCCTTTGAACAAAATCCATGTAATTCTCTGTAATAGTAAAACAACTCTGAGTCCCTGTGTACGCACACCTGATTTCCCAGCCTCGTCCACTCCGTTTTGGCAGAGATCTGGACGTAGAGGCCGCCGGGCCCCTCTTCTGACCTCCTGGCAGCCACAGCCTTCATTCCCACTCAGCAACCCCTGGCATCTCCTGTCTCCTGCCCAGTTCACTGCCCAGAGTCAGGAAGGACTTCAGACTGGAGGCCTGCAAACAAAATCCCACACACAGTTCTGGAGGGTGTGCTTAGCTCGGGGAACCCCGCTTACAGGGCTTCTGCTCAATCGTCGCCTCAGCACCACTGCTACAGGAAGTCATCCCTCAAGCTCTTGATACCCTCTCTTATTTTTAGCATTTATTATCCAACTTGTATTGTGGCTTTCCATATATGTCCCATCCCTAAGGAAATCACACATCCTAGTTTGTCCAAGAGCGTTCGAGCTTACCCTTTTGCCAGTAGAATTAATTTTGTCTTCATTCACTCCTGGTTTGGAAGAAAAATTATGTGGACACCCAGCTAATCCCTCAGATCTGTCTACAACCCCTTTGGTAACAAGAGAGACTGTCCTGGTCACCTTGGCATTCTCCAGGGCCCTGCAAACAGCACCTAACCTGGCTAGGTACACAGTGGGTGTTTGTAAGAAGGAGGGAAGGAACAGAGGGAAGGAGGGAAGGAAGGAAGGACTCTCTCTACTCCTCCTCTTGCTCAGAAGTCAGTCATGAGCCCTGTATACGAACAGTTTTGGGAAAAATTACTTGTAGGAAGAGCCTCCTCCCACACTGAGCATGTGCTCTATAGGGAGGGATACAACACAGTGGTTACAAAGAAGATTCTGCTGCACTGCCAGGTGTAAATCCGAAGTAGCTGGACCATCGTGTACTAGCTATATGACTTTGAACAAGCTGACTAACCTTTCTCTGCCTCTATTTCCTCATGCATAAATGCATGTAGTAAAAGTGCCTCCCCACATGCAAGTGACTGATGAGCACAAAAGATAACTAATATCACTAATCAGAAAACTGCAGATCAAAACCACAGTGAGATACCACCTGATACCCATAAGGATGGCTACTATTAAAAAACTTTTTGAAACAGAAAATAACATGTGTTGGCCAGGATGTGGAGAACTTGAAACCGTTGGGTGTTGGGAGTGGGAATGTAAAATTTTGCAGCCACTATGGAAAGCAGTATGGAGGTTCCTGCAAAATTAAACATAGAATTACCATATGATCCCGCAGTCCCACTTCTGGGTATTTACCCAAAAGACCTGAAAGCAGGGTCTCAAAGAAGCACATGAAGCCCCATGTTCACAGCAGCGTTATTCACTAGCCAAGAGGGGGAAGCAACCCAAGTGTACATTAACAGATAAATGGATAAACAAAATGTGATCTGTCCATACAATGGAATAGTATTCAGCATGAAAAAGAAAGAAAATCCTTTCCCATGCTATAACACGGACAGACCTTAAGGATATTTTGTTAAGTGATTCCACTTATGTGAGGTCTCCAGAGTAGTCACATTTACAGAGACAGAAAGTATAATGGTGGCTACCAGGGGATGGGGTAAGAAGGAAACTGGAATTGTTGTTTACTGGGATAGTTTCAAATTTGCAAAATGCAAAGGTCCTGGAGACCTGCTTCCCAACAGGGTGAATGCATTTAATGCTACTAACTGTGCCTTAAAAATGGCTAAGATGGTTGATTTTATGGTATGTGTTTTTTACCGCACCCCCAAAAAAATCATAAAAACATGTTCCCTGTTGAATGGATTAAAGCAGTTCAAATGAATAAGCCTAGAATACTGGCTGGCACAGAGTGAATGTGTATAAATGCCATCTGCATCAATGGTTCCATATACTGTATTCCAAGTGTGTCGATTATTTTAGTTTTCGTTTGGCATCTTTTATCTGTTCAGAGTTGTTTACGTAACTTCTTTTTATCTTCTCTACTTTCTGTATCATGCATTTCTCTCTAGGATTAAATTGTTTTGGAAGCTTTACATATTCTATCTTAAAATTATTTATTAGTAGGGCAACAATAAAAAGTATAAAATGAATTTTTTAAGAAAAAACATCTGCAATTTCTTCAGTTTCATAAGATACAATTTTGAGATTATTTTATTTGTCTTGAGTTGTTAAGGGACCTTCTATTTACTGGATGATAGGAACTTAACCCGGCAGCAGTTGGTACCAAAAAAAGAACTGTTTTCAAAGGCAGTATGACAGGGCTTTCCTGAAGGTAACACAGTCAAGAGAAGCATAGATCCCAGACCATAAAATATAACAGCCCCAGATTTCTTAGGGACTATTCTGGACATGGCTTTCCAAGAAGAACACTGATTTTAAAAAAATGTGCCTATGCAACTAACACCAATATATACGATAGCTCTAAAAAACATTGTATGAAACACAGTTAAAATAACTAGTTGCATTTTGTCTGTAAAAGAGAAGTATAAGGAAATACTCATTTGAATAGGTGGTCAGTTAAATATTCATTCATTTGTCCAGTTTTTAAATAATCCAACAAATATTCATTGTAAGATCTCTAGGAACCAGGCACTGTGCTGATAGTAGGACCAATCATGAGTAAAAACAGCCACCTGACTGTGTTATGCTAATAGGTAAAAGTAAACACAATGAAGGAGAAAATTTGAGGTCAGTCTAAGGAAGCACATGCGGATAAACAGAGCTATACTAGAATGGGAAGGGCCTTTTAGGGAGGGAGTGACTTCCCCAACCCTAGGACTTTGCAGGGAGAAGCAATATGAGCATTGAGAATGCTGAGAAGAAATTCCTACTCTGGTTCCAAGTATCTGTAGATAACACTCCACCTCCCCTCCAACCAAAAACTCTATGCAGTCCAGCTTTAAAACACACCGAGTGATGCCTAAACACAGTGACTTCAGGGTGGAAAGCTTAGAAAAGCTGCACTATTGACCTCACATGACAACCTGAACAAAGAGCTAAAATGACACAGACTTATACGAAAACTGCAGCACTGATACCAAAATATAGAGCTCCCTTTGCACGGAGGCATATTGTTGATCCATGATGACAATCTCGATTTTGATTGCAATAGACAGCTTCTTACTGAGAAGTAGTATCCTTTCCTCACAAATTTCATTCCAGCTTTGAAAAACAGCATGAGGGTAACTGCTAAAACTGGAAAGCAATCAAGGTGCCCTTCCACAGATGAATGGATAAACCCATAGAATATACAACACAAGGAGTGAACCCTAATGTAAACAATGGGCTTCCGTTAATAACAATGTATCAATACTGGCTCATCAATTATAACGAATGTACCAGACTTAATAACAACAAAGAAAAAGTCTACACTGACAGCAAATAATTAGTAGTTCCATAGATAAATACATAGGAAATAAATGAAATAATTAAAAAATGAAAAAAAAATCATGAGGAAACTTCACAGGCATTGTCTTCTTTTAAGGAAAAAAAACTCTCATTTCTAAAACCCTAAAACTGTCACAAAAGGATTCACTGAGATATTCGTAAAGCACAATTATTGAATATAAAATCCAACACAACACCCAGCTGCAGTAACCCTTCTGTACTTAAGGTAACGTTGACTATACAGCTGAAACTGAGCCACACACGTGTGAGGGCACAGTGACAGGGAGCCCTCTGGCTATTACCACGTATGTTCACACCCAGTTGACCCTAGCATGACTAAGGTTGGAATGAGATGCAGAAGTAAGGCATGGGGCTAGGGTCCCAGCTTTGCCAGTCACTAGTTCTCCAATACTGGGCAACCGATTTTTATAGGTGTCTACTTCCTCAAACAAGAAATGCACAGAATGGACCAGCTAGTTTTCGCACTGGTCTGCAATGGAAGAGGGGGTCTGGATACAATGGGGGTGGTGGGATAAGGGGGAAAAGGGGACTGGCTTCCACCAAGAGTTCGTCTCTTTTGAGGGGGTTTTTACTTACTAGGCTTTTAGTACAATTTTATTTGAACAAAGGTCTCCTCAGCTTAAAAAAAAAAAAAATAGAAGAAGAAGAAGAAAAAAATTTAAGACACATATGGTCCCTTTTCCCTTAAGGAATTTGCTAAAGCCAAGGAATGAAGCACCTTGTGGGTGAAGAACAGATCAAAGCTGAAAATATAAAAATTTGAGGGAACTTATTTTCATTTCCAAGGGGATTATCAAGGGAGGAATGTGCTTTGGATCCTGTAAACCCACCCAATTTCTCATCTCCCACGTTGGCCCTCTGCTACAATGCTGCAGGATGTTATCCAACGCGTTCCTCTCCCATTCCAAAAGCCTAAAGGGAAAGAGAACTCTACCTGGATTACTGGAGCGCCATGTTTGGACAGATGCATGCACACTGTCTGGATAATCCTACTTGGAAGGAAGCAAATGTTTGTTCAAAATTGCTAAGTAATAAGATGGAATATCCAAAAGGAAAGAGACAAATACCCATTATAGTTTACAGACAAATCATGGACTCTTGAGTTTTAAGAGCATTTAAATGAGGAGGGAAATAAAACTGTAGAAGGGAAAGATGGTGAGAAATGCTACACAATGGTAGCAGATCTGGAGCCAAAGCCAGTCCTGCCAGTGGCATCTATTCTAAGCAAAGATCTAGATAAAGAGCCTCCTGCTCACTCACCAGCTGCTCTTTGTTTGCTGGTCAGTGTAAAAAGCATATCAAATTTCTTACCTTCCTGGACTCCACAGTCTCCTGAAAGACGCATGTGCATGTCTACGTGTTCATGTCTGTGTGCATGTCATTGTTATATCTGTGTGCCATTCTGTTGAAGCTCACGAGAGCAAATGACCTACCTGCAAATGGGCAAATGCAACCTGACTGAATAAACAATTGCTTGATTCAGAGCTTAAGAAACAACTGTGTGTATTTCTTATTACAATCAAAACTTGGATGTCCAAAACATGGTGGCCAATTTTTGGCCACCATGCGCAGCAGAAAGCATCCACACGTTGGGATAGACCTTGCACTATTAACTGTAAGTCCTTTCATTTGTATGTCCTGAGCATTTTTGAGTGTCAGTTTCCTCCAGTTAAACTGAGGATAAAAATGTCTGTTTCATAAGGCTGTTGTGACAATACGCTAGTATATACTGGGAACTAAGAAGCATCAGCTACCAGTATGTTAATATTACTAATGACTTTAGTTATATATTATTAATAATGGTGATAGAAGATTTTTAAATAATTCCATTGTTTTTAACTTACTGTACTATCAGCCTAATGTGGTATCTTATTAACTTGTTTTGTGCTCGGTTGTGTATTCCACATGGCATTTTTAATCTGTGCTGTTGTCAGTTTTATATCGTATCTCTTCACAGATCCTGTGTGTGTGTGCACGTGCGTGCATGCTGGTGTGTCTGCTCACCCATATGTGTGTTCTAACAGGTGTTCCTGCTTGCCTATTAGAAGGCTTCTTTTGGAGTCTATAAAATAAAAGAAGATATTCAGGACTGCAAAAATGTTCACTGCATGGACTCCAGACCAGGAGAGTCTCATTATACTCACACCCATAAGCACAGCTGCCTGGGATACCAGAGGAGACAAAGGTCTGCACACTGAAGGATAGAACATGTCACCAAAACTTTGGAAATGCTGCTCTGGCTGGGGGAAGGGTCAAGGAAGGGGTGTGTGGTTCATGGGACTCTTCAGGGAGAAGAGACCCCCAGGGGAGTCTGGGGCTTTCCCAATATAGGTAGTAGAGTTCTGAGAGGCTGCTGAAAATACCCCTTCCTTCCTTGAGGTCAGGGCTGGGGTCCAGATCTTGGCCTCTGGGTAAGCCAGGCTGGGTTCAATGTCCAGCTCGGCCACTCTTCCCCACAGGACCCTGGGTGAGTCACTTAATGATCCCAAGCCTCAGGGTCCTTCTCAGTGAGTTGGAGATAATGGGTCTCCCCCTATTGGGTCATTGTGAGGATTAAATGAGCTACTATAGGTAATGACTGTTACAACCCGCACTCATAAATGTTCACTTTACTAGGACCTTTTTGCATGGATCTAGCCCCTCTGCCTCATGGCTTGCATGATCCAGGGTAAAATGCAGCCCTCATCCATAAGGACTTGTGGCTTACTTCACCTCTAAGATATAATAGGTCCTAATTTAAAATGACACCCATGAGCTTACCTCCAGAATAATTTCACAAAAAGTTGAAACCCAGACAGAGAAGAGAGAGGAGACACCAGCCTGCGGGAGTTGTTCACAAAGTTTAGAAGATGCAAAGCGAATGGGTAAGTGGCCCGGATTGCGGGGACCTCTGTGCCACAGAGGAGGGAGCCGGTCAAGACCAAGACAGTTCACCCCATGGAACCCAGAGAGGTTCAGACCTCAGGGGACGCCCCCCGGGGGGGATCAAGCTAAGGGACAGAGCTGAACTGCAAGTGTAGGGCAGGTGGTGTAAGGAGCAGTTCACACATCCCCCACCAGTCCCCTTTCCAAACCCCTGCAGATCAGTGCCCTGGAGGAACTGGAGGCCCCTGTGCACAGACACCAGGGCCCCAGGCCCTGCACAGTGTGGGGAGGAGGCCCTGCACTGAAAAGGAGAATTAAATGAAAGGGCAACACCCTCCCCCAGGGTCTTCCCTCTCCTTGACCCTCAGAGCCCTGCAGCCAGGCCCTAGGAACCTCCACCCTCAGGCCACTGCCCTCCCACTGCCCCAGACCAGGATGTTCTCTGACCAGCCCCACAGAAGGAATTGCATAAATGGCCACCTATTCTTCCATGCCAAGGGCAGATCCCCAGTGCCAGCCCCCAACCCCCCAGGCACATTCTCCAGCTGACAACGCCTCCTGGGCATGCGGTCAGTGTCCTGGTGACTCATTCTTAATGTGAGCAAGCATTCAGGGACCACAGGACATGCAAAGAAGATCCAGCATGAGTTGCAATGACCAAAAACCAGCAAACGGAACCAACAGAAAAACTTAAAGCAGAAAGAGACAACAGGAAGTCAAAAAATATTTTGACTTATAAAAACATAGAATTAAGATCCAAAAATCGTAATAAATAAAAAAATATTAAAAATCAGAAAAGAGATCCAGTTCCTAATAAATAAGAGTACCAAGAACAGTACACGTTCAACAAACAGGGAAGTTATCAAAGAAAGAATGCAGGACAACATCCCGCAACGGAAAGCCATGAACTGGACAGCAAAGGCCCACTGAGCGCCCCATACAATAAAAGAAGAAAGACCCTCAGCACGGCACAGCACTGTGCAATCTCAGGATACCAGGAACGAAGAGAAAAGCCTAGAAACATTCAGAGAGAGGGACATTGGGGACCTGGAGTCAGCGAAGCATTGCTTTCCCAGTCGGGAGGGTGATGGTTCTTACTGAGACGCCCACCAAACAGCCAACCTGAGGGGCCACACCAGGCCGGGGACTGCTGGCAACACCCAGGTAGGGCATCTGGGACAAGGTCGGGACCCCAGGGTTCACAGACACCAGGACAGCCGTGGGCCTAGAGGCCCCCAAGGCCCTTCTACCCAACACCTGACAGGTCACCAAATGCAGGCCACCTCAGAGGAGATGCCAGTCCTCCTGGGCCGTAGGGGGTGTCTTACTGACAAGTATGTACAAAACCTAAGGCCACACTCAACTCTCCTCGTTAATTCTGGGAAAAGAGACAACACAATCATGCACCATCTGGCTCGCCTCTGAACACTCCGTAGTTCTCACAGTGTTACAAACACACCTTTGTTTAACCGGGCACGTTGCTTAACTACATGAGCAGGAGAGAGGAGCAGGGAATGGAGGGGGCGTGAGCTAAATTCTCATCTTCCATAATAGAAAATCGAGAGGGTCCAAACTGAAAACTCATGACAGAGCAGCAGGTGCCCAGGACTTACATATGTGGAGGTAAGCGAGGAACAGCTGAGAGGACAGGCATTGGGTCTCTGGGAAGGTGGAGGGCAGACATCTGCTATTTTTCATAATAAATCCAGAAATACTACTGGACTTTTAAAACCATGCCTTTGTATTATTTTGAGAAAAGTAACAAATCAGAAAAGTGAGAGAAAAAAATGTAAGGAACCTTCAGCATGAATAAACTGAATTGAGCCAACATACAGCAGATTTTGGAGGAGGGGTCAGGAGCCCAGGAAGGCACAGAGCTGGGACCCGGAAGACTATCGTGCGCTCACTGTTGGGACACCTGCCCCAGGATGTGCCCGGGCATGCTCTTCTTCATCATTTTCATACCATGCTTGCTGTTGATTGAGGCCATGTTACTATACAAAAAAACTAAGCATAGCCAAACAATTTAGGGCAGTTATTTGGTGTTATACAAACCTCTTCCCCAAATCCACATGCAAATTTTTTCATCTTTAAAAAGTCTTACAGAGATTACAGTACAAATTCGTGGGTTTTTTTTTTTATTTTTCTGAATGGCACTTTGGCAGTGTGTATCAAAAGATTAAAGACACGTACCTGGATTCCACCATCCCACTTCCAAGAATGTAGCCTCGCCTTCAGTGCCCTCTATGGCATGGCATGGTTTGTGATGGTGATTTTTAACCCTAAAGTAAGTGAGAATACAATTCCTGGGCCCCACCCCAAGGAAAACTTGATTTAATTAGTCTGTGAGAAGGCCTGGGCATCTGTATTCTGCAGCCAGGGCTGAGAACTCTTGGTTTACAGCAAAAAAAAAAACTAGAAACAGCCTAAATGCCCAAGAGAGGACTAGCTGAATCCATCATGATAGGGTCATATGGTGGAATCCCAGTCTTAAAACAATGTGAAAGAAAAGACATTTCATTAAGTATAGTTATTGGTATGGACAGACACTTACAATATGATATTTAGTAAGAAAAAGTAAAAGAGTTATGAAAGTGTACACGAGCTACATACAATTCACTCTGGGAACAAAGTTATATAAAAGAAACACCACTCTTCTCGAATTACACACATCACTGTCAGTAGCCACAGTATCTGAGTGTAGAAATATTTCATTTAAATACTTGTATCTCTCTGTTCTAGTATTTCTGCAATGAACATAGCATAGACATTACCTCCGAAAGTTCAAAATGCTCAGACATGGCACTAGTTTTAAACATTTTAACACTGTTCATGTAGATTTCAGCTCACACCCAGACCTGCTTCAACCAATACACACACACACGGATGCGCATGCGTGCATGCACACACACACACACTCGCCAACAGTTTTGGGGGGCACACTAGTCCCTGCACAGTCTCTGGGGTGAAAGAACAACTTTCCCACAGGTTTCATCTTTCCTTTGTAGGTAACAAAGTGTGCCTGCTTCAAACCCAAAATACTCTTACAACCTTTTCACACCCTGACCTTCTAAATTCACCTTCCCAAAGGCCTGAGGGATGAGGAGGGAGTTGCTGTTATTGTAATAATAATAATAATAATAATAATAATATAATTATACTACAACTAATAATAATGGAAATGTAATAAAGGAAACCAGTGGCTGGATTTGGGACCTTGAGAAAGACAATGAGGAGGTGACAAGTCCCACTCCCCCACGGCCCCAGTTATGGCCACACAGAACCATCCCTCATCACCGGAGGGAAGTGCCGGGGCCAGAGGCAGCAGGAGAGCTGATTTTAACAAGCATCCAGAACCTGCATGCGTTTTCCTAAGAAGCTTCCAGCATGAGGAAAGGGCTGAGTTAAAGATCACGGAGCATAGACCACACCAGGCTTTCCCAGCAGAAATGGAAAGGTGTGCCGTGACCTTGCCCTTTTCCCACCCTGAGATCCAATCCTTTCTCGATGCCTCCTTCCCTGATTCTTGGCGTCAAAGTTATCCAAGTAAGCGTAAAAGCTATCTTCAGAAGGTTTTGAAACTTAAGATGAAAGCAGTCAGGGAATTAAGACCAAACCCCAAATATGTGAGAAAAAGGTTTAACACATGGCGCGTATGAACCGTCTGCTTCCCAGGTCCAGTCTGTTGCCAACTAGTAGCAATCAGGCAGGACACTGCAGAAAGCAGGAAATCTAAAATTAGGTTTCACTACCTATAACGGAGGATTTATGGGATGGTTTAATTGGTAGTCTCAGGACTAAAACCCAAAGTGGAAGAACAACATCTTTCTGGACACAGCCAGGGAGTCCAGTGCCCTTGGTGAACCTCCTCGACAGCAGCACAGGTGCAGGTCTGCAGGGGGACAATGAGGACCCAAGTCTCCTGCTTCTAACCTTGACCGGCACCAGAGCCACAGGCACAGCAGTCCCCAGTCCTTTCATTTAGGGGGCAAATGGTTTCTTTGGTAGAACAGGTCTTCACAAGACACACAAAAACTCAGGTGTACTGAAGAACAAAGGAACCCATTTGCTTCAGTCCTCTCCTCAAATACCACAACCTCGGATAACCCTCGAAGGCTCAGAAGAAGATTCTACTCATCCATGGCTATATCAGTCCACACCTGTGTGTGGCCATTTTCAGTGCTGGCAAGATCATTTGAGAACTTGTGCATTTTGGGGTCACTGTAAGGAATGATTAAATAGTGTGCTTGTTTCAGGTGTTGAGGGATTTCAAGCAGAGGGTTTGAGGGATATGTTGGGTGATGATGGGGACACCATAACAAACGTTCCAGCCCCTGCAGGGTGACTCACAGCTGAGAACCCACAGAAACCACCCACAGCCTGGGATGTAGGAAACCAGGGTCCCAAGTCCCGTTGCTGCTCCACCCGATGAACAAATGTCAGTAGAACTGGCCGTCTTCCTTAGAAGCGTCATTCTAGCCACACTCTCTCCCCAACCTGCGTGGGTCCACTGTGGAGTCAGAGACGCCAGCTGGAATCAAGGCTAAGCCAGAAAGAGGGAGTGACAGCAAAGCAGGAACAAGGATGGACTTTCTGCCTCCAGGGAAAAATGGGGCTCCATGATCAGGATGGCATTCTGTCTTCAAACCAACATGACAGTCGATTTCCTGAGGACAATCCCTTTAAAAGAACCTTCCATTTATAATAATATGCTACCACAAGTTGGGGAGACTTCTTTGCTTTCAGAAATCTTATTTTCTTACAAGAAACTTCAACTTTCCAAAGATGCAAGCACTTTTCCCAGGTCCTACTTGGCTTCTGAAGGCTTCCTTTTAGGCTGTTTTTTAGCACACTGGAGCCTTCCTATACACGAACCACAGGTACCTCGGTGTGTGGAAACCCCTGCAAGGAGATCAGCAAATAACAAGGTCTTTTTCTACCCTAGTGATTAGCAGGGAAGTGGGCTCCTTTAGTACAGCTGGAATCCCCTCAGGCTTCCCTGAATGTGGTCTAAAGAAGAGATGACTTATCCCCAATTCCAGGCTCTGGAGACCAGGCTATCACAATATTTACAGGACTGTAATATATGTAATAGATTATATGTATATATATAATTTATGTAATAGTAATACATCTATTAAAAACTTTTGGGGGAAAAATGCCACACAAAAACCATTTTAAATAAACTGAGCCAAGCTGTGAAACAGCTCTGAAATGGCCTGGAAGCTAAACAGTACTTGATATTTACTTTTTCTGGATACAGACATGGACCTCATGTCGTCACTGACCCTGGGTGGTTAGGATCATAATGTTTTCTAAGTTTCTGGCCTGTTTATAGCCAACAGTCCCAATTAAGTTCAAAGGGATTCTCCAGAAAGTGTACAGTGAAATCATTGTCAACTAAAGCTGCAGGAGATCAAGTATGTAGCTTGTAACATAAACACATTTAATATAAACAAGTGTTTAGGCATATTGTGGTAGATCATCTGATATGACTCTACTTCCAAAAAAATAAATGACAATGCGATTTTACCACTCAGAATCCACTGTCTGAGGAGTCATGGTTTGAAGAGGTATTTTAAGGATTTTTAAGGACAAGAATTCAGAAACTCCTGAATCTGTGCTTCATGTGACCAGGACATAACAGCACTTGGTCGTTTTGCTAATTTTCAAAATTCTGACAAAACCCAAAGTCGGTCTGTAAGACATTACCGAGGGGCAGTTGGGAAGAGGCAGGAACGGCTGGAGGCAGAGGTCCCACAGCGATGCGGTACTGCTCAGAGGGAGGCATCTCTCAAAACGGAGATGACACAGACAAAAGAATTGTTGGAAATGCACCCTTTCCATTCCAAATCCGTGGCCCAGACAGCAACAGGCGAGCAGCTAGGAGGAGGCTCCATAAAAGCACTGGCAGATGCTCTGGGCCAGATGACTACTTGGGCCTCCTCCCTCAGATAGAAGTGGATTTCCTTGTGATGTTCTAGAAAGACGTAGACCACCAGTAAATATCATACTACTTCCTATATCACAAGCTGGAGGGAAGCATTAAAAAAAAAACCTTAATCTTTGTGCCTGTGCACTCACAGCAGCATTACTGATCCTTTGGTTTTCCCTAGAACATAAGGGACCCAGCCATACCCTTACCAGCTCCAAGACAGAACAAGAGGGTTCGTTAGGACCTTCATGCGGCGGAAGAAACGCAAACAACAATCCTAGATTCTTCCCAAACCGCCTGGGTTTCACAACACGCATTTCTCTCCCTTGCTAAGAATTTGGTTTTTCCCTCTTGCACTTTTTCCTGTTTCCAGTATCCTTGGGTCACTTCTAGTAACTGTGCCTGAGCGATCCTGGCAGCTACGGGTGTGGGCGCGTTAGTCAGACTGCCTCACTGGACACTCACCCGCCACCTCTGAGTCAGTTGCCTTTTAATGGAAATACTATTCAATGATCATTTTCATAAAAATTTGTGCTGGCGCAGTTTTGTTTCTCTTGACACTAGCCCAAGTGTTTTTCCCTTCTGATTGATTTTGGGTTTAAACTCAGCATGTCTTTTTTGGTTGTTTATTTTTTAATATATTTCCATTTTTACTGCAGGGGAAACATTAGCGTCAATGCAATCCAGATGCACCAGATCAGCCACACGACCTGCGTTTCTGCAGCCAAGACGGTGGGGGAGCGCTGTCTGCAGAAGCCGAGCACGGCTCCTGCCCAGACCCAGAAGGGAAGGTGGTCCTCCTGGCCACTGACACGCAAGGGGACGCTGGCCTCTCCCTGGTCTTCTTGGGGGCTTGTTTTAGCAAGGGGGTTTCAGCAAACCATCTGATCTTGTCTGGTAAGTACCCTACAGTCTTTCTCAAGTGGGAGAAGCGTGTGGCCAGCGATGCTGCATGTTTAGTGGAGCCCTCAGAGAAATACAAAGGGAGCTGCCAGTTGCCTTTTGCTTTATACCATCAGTCGCAGGCCACACTCGATACAAACGGGCTCAACATAATTCCCTGGCATAACATCCTGGCTTACTTTGAATGCCCTCTTGTCTTTCAATCCTTTCTGAGATCAGCTGCTGGCATCTACCATCTCTTCTCTTACAGTCAGAACCTTTTTCAAAGTTAAGCATTAGTTAGCATTGTGTACTTAAGCTGTGCCCTCCCAAAAGGCTAAAATCAGTTATTGGAAGAAGAAAAAAAGTCTTCCTCTTTTTATGTATAAAGCACAAACCTACCTAAATATAGATACACATACATGTGTATACTGCAAAATCCCAAACAGATCCACCGGGCATCTGTCAGATGGGGTATCAGATTTTCATGTGGGAGAGGGGTAATTAGGGGTAGAAACATCCAAGAAGTCTCTTTAGAGGGCTGGTAGTGAAAAACAGTTGAAAAACACTAACTGACCAGTAACAGGTAACGTGTCACAAAGCATCATCTCCTCTTGCTGTGTTTAGCACCAACCCTCCCTGGAGATATAAATACTGCCTGCGATTCATTCCAGTCTGTTGAGGATGTCCCCATAATTGTTTCTTTAAGTTGGAAACTGAAAATGTTACACTACCCTGGCATACTCTATCCAGTAACACATACATGTCGCCTCTTGTTTTAGAAGCCCATGGGTGTCCGGCACGAAAAACGAAACCAGACAAAAACCAAAAAAATAAAAAAGGAAAGAAATAAAGAGCTCATGCTCTGAGACAAATGAAGCAGATAACTGTACTTATTCAAAAACAGCAACCTATTTTTTAAGTATCTATGAACTAAAGATTTCTCAGGACAGGTTTCATTCCACATTAAGTATTCAGTGCGGCAAACACTTTGTCTTACCTGATCTATTACCAATCTTGCCTATCCCAAAGAGGAAGCATGCATTTAACTTTCTCAAAGATATGTTATACAATTCTTATATTCACTTGCATGGGGCAAAGACTAAAAAAATAGTGTTGAATCTTGTTTCCGTTGCTGGTGTAAACCTAACTAATTCTGATGCTCATGTCCACCTCTTCTTTAATCTGGGTTGGGCCAGATTCATGTCCAGCCTCAGACAGGTACCCTGACTTTCCATAGGCTGTCCACGTACGCTGTTGCGTGTTTTCCTGACTCGTGCTGGCCATGAGTTTTCCTGACTCCTGGCAGAGGAAGAAATGGAGTTGTTTCACTCGGAATCCCACAGGTTAATGTACACCAGCCCCACAGGCTATAGAAACCACTTTGTGTCCACCTCAAAGAAGACTAATTAATGGAGCATGGAAAGTGGAGTATATTTTCTGTTCTAAATATCCAAGGCCAGGGCAGACTTATGAATAATTTTCAAAAATCAGGAAGTCCACAAAAATCCCCACTGTCTTACGAAGATGGCATGGTGCTCATCAAATCTCCCAAAGCCTCTGTCCCCTCCCCTCCGCGGAGGCCCCTGGACCTGACTCCTAGTGGCCAGAGCCAAGGAACGCGCCTGCCTCCGGCAAATCCGCTCCGATTCCCCCTCATTCCCAGACGCCAATTTCCATGAAAACCAGACGGAGGGACAGAAAGCAGGGGCAGGATACTCCACAGGCGCTTCAGATCTGCAGCCTGATTTCATTAGACTCACCGGCTTGTTTCTTTTAGCCCCTCTGCGTGTCATGACAGGTGAAACTTTACTGACGCTGACATCCAAAACTGTGTGGTCCATACAGGTAAGGAAATAAAACCAGCAGAGTGGGAGGTAGGGCTGCAGAGGGGGAGATACGTGAAGGCAGAGGTCAAAGCGAGAGAGAGCTTTAGCAAGGCTTAGATTCTGCTTTGACGTGACTCTTCTGGGTGTCCTTGTCATGTTGCTGAATCCACCCACACTTCCCAAAGCATATGAAAGTCGTTCAGCCTGAAGGGGGGAAAACCTCTACCTACCATTGTCGTTATTAATTCAAATGTAAGTAGACATAGCCGTTTCCAAGAGCGTATTTTGGCCATTTCACACCCACCAACACCCCACTGGAGACATTGGCAGGGAATCCATTTGCGGCTGGGGTAGGCAGCCCAGTGGGGTTTCTGGCACCTTCACTGCACTGCAGCGGACAGCTGCACCCTCGAGCTGACAATCCTGCACTTAGCAGTTTGTCTCCAAGGTCATCACGATGTGGCAAGTTGTAAGGACCCAGCGCAGAGGCCACTGGACACTAAACCTCCCTTAGGAGCCACCCAGCCAGCCCAAGGTTCTGGTTGCCAGAGATGACACGGTTTTTCCTCCGAGTTCAAGCACATGTGGCTTCCATCAACGTGGTCCCGTATTCATTCTGTGTTCAGACCACTTGCCTCGCACGTTCTCATATTTACACGTGTTCACTGAACGTAACCCCAAGTGAATTATTTAAGAAGTCTTAATGTGCTTCAGACTTCTCAAGTATAATTTAGACTTTAAATTAAATTTGTACTCCCATGGGAAACCAGCAAGTTGAATGCACTGCATAGCATCACGCAGACACGCAGAAGGCCTTGGAAGAGAGCGTCAGTTACCTCTGAGAGGATCTCACCTGGTGTCCGAGGCCCCATGTTGAACGAAACAGGACTGCTACCTACATTTGAGAGCACGAGAGCCTACCAGACACAAGGTACATATTCTTGCTTTTTTGTTTGTCCCTGGATGGCCTTACAATGTCGCATCCAAACCTCCAGAGATGTGTAGTCGTATAGATTATGAGACACAGCCCTTGTTTGTTAGTTTTTAGGTTTGGGGCTTTTTTAAATAAATCAGGATATTCTTTGTCCCTTGATATCTGGTTGCCAATAACTGTACTGAATTAGGTGCTAAATTTAATACAGCAATTAGAGTTGAGAAAAGCCACATAATATATGTTACTTAACAGTTTTGTTTCATTTTTATAGGAACCACTGCCTACTGGGAAAAATAAACCAAAACAAGGAAAGTGAAATTCCCTTATTGTGCACTAGTGGTAACGAAAACAAACTATCTACAAGGAAGCGCAGATAAGGAGTTTGCCACAGACCAAGCACTGACCTAACATAAATTTCTTATTCAGGGAAATGTCGAATCTACAAGGAGGTTTTTACTTTGCATAAAAATGAGATTAAATCTTAACTCTCCAACATGCATACGGTAAAGGGCTAAGTTATTCAATGACACATTACACATAGTATGCTGATAATAACAAGGAGCATATGAGCTATGCGAATGACTTTATAAGACTGCCATGAACTTCAGTGTTACACAGTGGGAGAGGCCTGCGTTGAGACGCAATCTGTCACTGCCAAACTGTGTGAATATGTGCTCTTCAATGGTAGTTCTGTAGCAATCCATCTGACTGGTACCCTTAGTTTCTCTGGGATTCTAGCACCTCAAGAAGATTATGCTTCAAAGTGATATATATTATCCTCAAGAAACTGTCTACATGCAAAATAAGAAATGTATCATCTTATAGGATTATCTTTAAATAGAGAATATGCAGGTAAGATTTTTCTGCATGCACTTGTCTGAGCAGGACACCAACCACCGCAACACTATTTGTTACAAGGCAGGCAAACTTTCAGTCTGAACGTAGATATTTTATTTTGTCCATTAAAAGCATGAAGTGAACTGACAGGAAATTATTTATACATCTTCCCATCTTCCTTCCAATTTGAAAACTCCATGTCAGAATTCAATGTTTTATTGCTATCGCATCTGGTTCAATAATGACATTTTGGGTGATATCACCAGTGGTGAAAAAAAGTCACAAAAATTCTATTCCTGTGATTGAGTTTAGAATAGACTTCAGTGATTAATTACATCAAACCTGAAACTCCAGTGCTGAACACTCTAAGCCTGCCCTGGGCAGTACAGTAGTCACCAGCCACCTGTGGCTACTAAGCACTTGAAATATGGTCAGTCCAGACTGAGATGAGCTATAAGTGTAAATTACACACTGGATTTCAAGGATCTAATACAAAAAAATGTATTGTAGAATATGTCATTGATATTTCTGTATTGGTTACATTTGAAATGATACTTTGGATGTGTTGCAATACATGAAATAGATTATTGAAATTAATTTCACCTGTTCCTCCTTGTTTTTTAACATGGCTACCAGAAAATTTTAAACTAGACATGAGACGGGCATTCTGTTTACTTCACCAGGCACTGCTCTGACCTTCCACCAGCTCTGTCCCTGTGCCACCCTGCTCCCTTTTTGTCACTTCCATAAATGGACCCTCTGATATGACCAAAAGAATTTGGACAGCAGAGCCCACACATAAACTCTAGAGTCTGCCTGCATTCCAGGTCTGCTCTGGCTTTTACTGTCTCGGTAACTCTGGGCCTAGCACTCCTAAGCCTCACTTAGTTATTCTGGAAAATGTGCCCAATAAGTACATCTCCTTCAAAGAGCGGTGGTGAGGGTAATAACCACCAGCACGGCCTGGTGAAGTCAACGTCAGTTACCACCCTCCAAATATCACACACTCCCTTCCCTTTTACAAGATGACTTTATTCCCTACCTTTTAACTTCACTCTTGGGATACTGAAATAGGTGTTCTGACTGGACCCTCCAAAAGCCAGGGGGCTGGAGCAGCTCCTGCACCACATGACCCACCTCCCAGGTAACGCTCCCAAGTGCCAGCAGCACCTACCTTCCCCACCCTCCTGCCCACTGCTGCCAGAGCCAACACACGGACATGGCACAGCTCCAGTGCCTTAGGGAGGCATTTTCTAATCTTCCTGTGGTATGGTTTAGATCACTTTCTGATTCAAGATTCTTATTACATGGATTATTTACATTCTTTCTTGTTCCAATAAAGGATTTAAAGTGAACTACAAAGATACATACACTATTACAAAGATTTTTTAAATTCAGAAGTAGATGCAAAATAATAATAAAGATGAGGTTAATGGGAAGCAAGGGTAAGAGCTGTGAAATTAATAAAGGGAAACCTCAGTGAAGTGGATCAGGAGGCTAGAAGGGGAGCCACACCACTCTATGTCAATTATAGGAAGGATTGTCAATTACAGACCCCCGACAAAGGAATCTTCAACAGGAAGCAGCGGTCAATTAAGCCCCAGGAGGGAAAGAAGTACAGAGTGTCTCCTGCAAGAAATCCACTAACCTTGCAACTCAGGCCAGTAAGGAAAGGTCATCACCCTGAACTCTAGGTTTTCTCCAGTGGACTTTGTACAGAACAACCCCTCCCAACTTCCTCCTTCTTCTCCATAAAATTATGTTCCTCTCCTTTGTGTACAAAACTTGGCTATGATTCTACCAGAGCTTGCTCATCTTGAATTGCAATTCTTTCCTATTCTCAAACAAACCCATTTTTACTGGTAAAATATAAGTGACAGCTTTATTTTTAAGGTTAACAGAGCATAAATTGGAGCTAAGACTGCAATAGTCTGCCAGGCAGGCCATGGGGTTCTACCCACATGCTGGGGCACACACAGGCCTCGTGTGAGGACATCCAACCAAATGCTCTAACAATCACTCCTGATGCTATGCCTGAAAATGAAGTTCTCCCATGTGTCTGTCAGAGAAAAGGGCCCGTGTGATAGAGGATAACAGGCTTGCCATGTGTGTTGTTCGGGGACGTCTGAGGTGGCCCCCAACATAGCACATCAGAGCACTTGACACAGAAACACCTTAAGGGCCACTTCCTCCATCACTGTACACTGCAGGGCCCTAGCTCACTGTCACACTGGCAGATGGCACCACTGAAAGGGCCATGCTGTTAAGAGTGTGCACTCATAGCCTTTCTAGGTTTCATGGCATGGGCATTCCTTCCCTTTCTAGATTCCATGGCATGTGCATTCAGCCTTTTCCTAGCTTCTGTGGCAAGTATACTCATTCCTTTTCAACTTGCAGAAGGCATGACCCGAGGCTTACCCCCAGTGCCTTGCACGGCATCAGCTGCAGAATAGAAGGCAGTAACCCAGGCAGCAAGGACAGCTGTCACTCCCCAGTACAGGATGCACTTTCTATCTCTCCCCTGAACTTGCCTTTCTCACCCAGAATGCCCCCTCTTCAATCTGAAGTCTTGAATCTCCACAACCTGGGGTCAGATCTGAGCATAGCCCAGCCTCTGCCTACCCAGCATTCCCTGCATTCGCGGGCATGCACTCCTCCTGCATGAACTTCCACCTGTAGATATCCCAGAGACACTGCATTCAGAGCGAATGCCATTAGCTGTTTGGGGTGAAAAGCGCTGTAGTTTTGTATTGATATTAAATGTAGTTACAAATGCCATCTCAATATACAATGTAACCCCTTCTCTGCCTCCTGGTAGTTTACTCTGGGTTCTACATACTTACGGGATGATTTTCTTGACTTACCTCTGGTTTTGTAATTTGGTTATATAAGGAGAAACTGTTCTTGTGGGGAAGTCTGTTTAACCACCTATATTTACAAGTCTTAGAAAACTACAAAAATAAATAAAATTTTATCATGAGACACAATTATCAGCCAGTTCAGAAGTAATGCTATTTTTGTAAAATCCTCTCACTTTGATGCCCCAAGGACAATCAATAATTTTTCTCTGCTTCAATGGGAGGACTTCTGGTGCAACTTCAGAACTTGGCGTAAATACCAGTAATATGCTGACCTAACATCCCTTCTCCCGAAAAGACTTGCAATATTCCCTGGATCTGATATTTATTGTCATTATTTCTATTTTAGAACTCTCTAGTGAAGTAAACTTTACTGCCAGGGTCAAACAGACCAGAAAGTACTTTTCGATACTGAAGAAGCAAATTTTCCCTCCACTTTTGCTTATTCTGTCATCTTGCTGCCGTATCTGGCACTGCAAAAAGAGCAAGCCTTGCACAAGACAAGTTTAAATCTTGTGCAATTACAGACCCAGATTTGTAAATCTGGCAGCAGGTTCGCATCAGCTTCGTGAGGTTGGATATGATTTTAATGAGAATCCATCCAAAGTATGAGATCTTAGATTGTTCCTAAGCCAGCAGTTGGTTTCTTTGGTAGAAAAGAAACCTCATTTCCCAGTAAAAGAAACTTCAGCTTTCTAATACATTTAGTTTCAAAGCGTTGCATTGAGGTTGTTAAGTGTAAGTGGCTTGTGTTCCCAAACATTTCACTTTACTAGCACACACTTCAGTTATTACGCTCTGCTTAGATCTATGTATGTTCCACGGAAGAATCCTGAAATCTAATTCACTCCTGGAGCCCAGAGTTGTACCTTCATACGTGGTGCCGTAGTAATGCCTGCCCTCTCCCACCAGGCTCCTCACAGCAGCTCCTTTCGATCTCTTCTAGAAGCCCGAGATCCTCATTCACTCCAGCTCCCAGCAGAATTCCAAGTCTCAGTAGCTCACAGAGGAGTGGCATTTTCCCACCGCCAATTCCAATCAGCTGATTACGTTAAGGCAACGGGCAGTTAGCAGACATAGTAAGACCTTGGGTTTCTCCTACACAGCCTGATGTCCATCTTAGTCCAGACAGAGAGGTGACCACCACCAGCTAGTCCAGGTCCACAGAGCAGCTCATGACAGTCCACAGACACACTTCCTCAAAGTGGTTACACAAACGTCCCTGCCTGGAGTGCAGAGAAATGTGCACACTCCAATTTAGTTTTTCTTACTATGCAAAACTTTAGCTATGTTACTAAGCCCCCGGCATCCACAACCCACCATTTCCACAGTCAGAGAGAAGATGAATCTTCCCACCAAGAACAGAGAACTGCTTAACAGAAGTACCACAACGGCGCTGCACCAAACGGAGTTCAAAGCCCCTTGGCCGCCCTGCGTCCAGACCCAGGAGCCAGCCTCCTTCTTCACTTTTAAAGGGAGGTTTGGGGACCTCTGAGGAAACTGTAGTCAGGTGAAAATAAGGGTTTCCTATTTTGAAAAATCACCATAGATGTGCCTTTTTCCTTTCCTTCATTGGAGGGGTGCTTTTCTCCCCCTGGAGACTATTCTGGTTGGAATAATATTATTACTCCTAACAGGCATCCCATTTGAGACACCAGTCGGTATGAAAATCTCATTCCCACTAAAACAATTAAAAAATTTAGGGTTGTTTTGAAAGAAGGCAGTTATAGATCCAGGTTTTAAAAAAATTTAGATATGCCAGTCGTTTGTCCTAGGTCAGATCTCATGTCTAGCTAAGATTATAATTAAAAAGTGATCAGCTAATTCAAAAAGCCTATTTTACACACTTGAAGTATATTTCAGTCTTCACACACACCATTTTAAAATAGAAAAGAAGTTACATAACCTTCCTTTGCACAGCGAGCTTCTGAACATGCATTGAGTCAAGGTAGCCGAACCCCTTACTTTCATTGTTAAATTACTGTTTCTCCTCCATAACCAGGGTCTTCCAGATTATGACAGGTCACTATGAAAACAGAAGAACTTAAAAGTTAGTGTAATGTTAAACCTCAGACCCAGTGCTCCATTTTTAGATGCACCCTTTAATTTCTTGGTGCATCTACATTTTACTTACACTGAAATTTGGCAAAGTAATTTGAGATCACCCGCCTTCAATACCTTCCCTAGATTTGCACTGTTACAAACACGAAGCCTTGAATCCTCTCTCTTTTAAATACTAACATATCTGAAACAAAAGATAAAGTTAAAAGTGGAAAATTTCCCCCTGGCTATTTTGAAAAACGGGCTTAGATGATAGTCCAGCCATTGGAAACTCCTGTTGCTATCTACAGAATAACTGCTTTGAATCAATAAATGTGAGAAGGTGTAAACTGACAGTGCATAACATACAACTAATTACCAACTGTTCATCAGCCTTCTGAGGTGCGAAGGAGAACCAATGAGAATGTCATACAGGGAGCCGGCTGGTAGACCTGATGTGTGGGCAGAACCATTTACTGCAGTGACTTTCAAAATCCCCCCAAAACTCCAGCTCACACACAGGTATCAAAATTATCTGAAGCCATGTCCAAAATACTTGAATACCTCTGTTGTGTCAGCTTGTTTTTCTTACAAATGCTAGTCCAAAGGTCTTGCTAGTTTCAAATCAAGGTGCAGATCATAAACAAAAGCCGCACTTTGAAGGACGGTCCTCCCCGGGAATGCTCAAGAATCCTTCCACACTGGGGAGGAAAATAGGCTCTGTTTTGGCATTCTCCTTCTCATGAGAAAAGCTTGCCTGGGAAGCAAAGGCTGAGCAAGCCGGGCGTGGACCAATCAATCGACCTGCACTTCCTGAGACCAGCTCCCGAGTTAAAGTGAGAGCTGACAGCAGCAGCAAAGAGCTGGGCATTGGCTCATAATGACTTACTTCTGATTTAAGTTACCTTGACCGCATATTGCGTCCCAGACTCCACAGTCTCATGAGAAACTCGTAGGTGTCTCTATGTCAACACCTCCTGAAGGAGTTCTATGAGAAAGCAGGCAGCTTGACATTTATTCAACATGACAATTCTCCCCACCGCTCCATGTCATGTGACAGATGCTGACCGGCTATCGTTTTCATCGGGGAATAGGAAAAAATTTTAGAAACATTAGCCCCTCCGTCTTTTGAAGAAATAAACCCTTCTTTTATATTTTTTGTTGTTGTTGGGGAAAGCTAACATGAAACAAATCAGAGTTAATATTAATTTTAGAAAAAACGTTGAAAGTTTTCTACACCTACTTGTGAAATGAGAAGCGATATATTCCATATATGCACAATATAGAACATTTTAGAACAGTGTGAAAGCTAAAAATCAATTTTGACATCTTTCAGAAATTCTTTACTTCTTATTTCTCTGGCATTCCACTGGGATCTCAGCCCTTAAAACAAATAAAATATCTGATTTTATGAGATTAAAAATACAACAAGATTTTTAATACCAGAACAAAACATGAGAAGTGGAGAGGGAAATGTTTATATACATATGTACATGCAGCCTCAATGCATGATCCATTCAATGGTAAATGCTAGTTTTCAAATTTTTAGCTAAAAAAGGCATATCATATTAAATCCCCAAGAACTCATAATGAAATAATAGATACATGTAAAATAATGTATCACAATTCTACCCTGAATTTCTAAAAATAAAATAATTACAAAGTGTTAGCAAAGAGAAAAAAGTAAAATTTTAAGTGTCACTGCAATTATGTATTCTTAAACAAATAACCCTAAAGATACAGTACCCATTCACGGGTTTAGTGTAATTTCCAAAAGTCACTGACTCAAATCGAAGCTAAGATTACCAAATTGTGAATAGCATTTGTGATGCATCTAGCATTTGCAAATCCTTTCTTTAAAATCATAAAACTTTACATACTAGTCCCCAGCTGGCATAGCTCATCCTGTTTCCAGAGAATTGTAACTTCAATGGTATGATTAGCTCACTTATAATTTGACACACCATTAATTAATTTAACTAGTTGGGTTTTTATATAACTTCTATTGCCTGGTGTTCCTTCCAGCTGATGAAGGAGCCGGCACACGCTGCTGCCAGCAGTGCAGTGGTTAACCCCAGGAATGTGACAGTTCGCCTGGTGATAAGGTGATGGGGAGCTGAGGCCAGTCAAGGGCTCTAAACTTCTTGGAGAGAACTGAAAATACTCAAAAATAGTCCCAATGGTAAACAGACACTACCCCCTATGTTATGTCACTCAGGCGCAAGATTAAAATGTTTTTCAACTCACATTGAAAGTTTTCATAGAAACATGTGGAGTGTGAAATTTGTGACCCTTATAAATACGATCTTTTGAAGAATAAACTAAATTGTTATATCAATGACGAGTCCTATTAAATCCACATCTGCATTAAAATTGTTTAGCCATTTTATTGGGCACTTTGGTCTATGAATAATAGCAACTAAGTCCTATGCTTAAAAATATTAAAAATAACTGCAGTAACTTTTGTAAAATATCTATACTATATATATACTAGCGCAAATGGATGATGGCTTTCAGACAGGAACCAAGAAGACTAGTTGATGAAAACCATTACAGGCTACATATTTAAACATGCCAAGTGTTCCAATTAAAGTGGTAAACTGGAAGCACAGAAACCTAATAGCTGCAGGCTGAGGTGTCAGAAGGCGAAGAGAAACAGACAGAGGCAGCAGAGGAAAGAGCGGGAGCCCGCTTTGGAGCGCGCGGCCAGGGCGCCGTAGGAGGCTTTTCCACGCGCCGAGGGGCCCACCGGGCAGTGACAGCCTAGCTCACACCTGGTCTCTACTTTCAGCCAAGCGAGGGCTTTAATTTAACCTTTGTTTCCAGTACAGACCAGAGCGAATAACCTTTTGCTGGGTGCCCCGGATGAGTCCCCGCGGTCTGCCCCCCAAGCCCTAGCCAGTTTGGGTGTCCTGCTCCACCCAGCCGTGCCCGGCCGCGCACACCTTCCGGGGACCCGGCCGCTGGCGAGCCGTCCCTGCCGCGCCGCACGCCCCACCTGTCCCGGCGCCGTCGGAAGGGACGCCGGGGCGCGCCCTGCGGACCAGCGGCCACCGCAGCGCGGGACTTACCGCAGGCGAGCGCCGCCGTCGGGGAGGGCGTGCCCCGCACGTGTGTCCGCGCGTGTCCGGGCCCGCGGGTGCCCGCGCGCGTGCCTGGCGGGGCGCGCCGGCCGGGCCTCACTGACTCCCTGGGCGCCGACGGGCTCAGCCCGTGGTGCGGGCGCCGGCCCCGGGGAGGCTCCGGCTGCCGCCAATCGCCGAGCAGGGCGGCCGCCCCGACGCGCGGCTCGCCGCCCGGGAGCGCGCGTCGGGGGGCGGGGCGGGGGCGCGCGCACGTGGTCGCGGGTGGGGGCGCGCGGCCAGGTACGCGTGGGCGCGCGCGCCCACAGGCTGGGGAGCGCAGGCGGCGCGGGCCGGTGTCGGCCCGGCTCGGGGTTAGGACGGAGCTGGCGGCTCGGAGGAGGAGGGAAGCGGAGGAGCAGTGGAGCCTGGGACCGGAGCACAGTCCTGGCCCCGCGGGAGGCGGCCCGGGGCGCGCCTCTGGGAGGGGAGAGGAGCGCCGACCGGAGAACGGGCGAGGCGAGGGCAGGGACGCGCGCTGGGCATCCGCGGGGGTGCCCGCTCCTCGGAACTCGGGGTCCCTTTGAGTGGGAAGCACTGCTTTCATCCCCAGCCTCAGCCATTACAGACACCACAGATAATAAAAGTTACCAGTGGCTGCTGCAGTAGGAGTTTAACATGACCACCGACCGCCTTGGACGCCGATCGGAATTAAGACGCCGCCGCCCTCAGCCTCACGAAGCGGAGACGCGGTGCCCAGGCAGGTGCCACGGGCGGCGGTAGTAAGGCCCGGGGTCTCCACCTGCGGCCCTAGCGGTGGGACGCGCCGCGGCAGCTCCGGAGGAGCGGAATGCGGTCGTCAGCATGGCAGACACCCTGGATGGACAGACGGACCGCCGCGGTGACAGCCACCCTCGTGGGAATGGTGTCCACAAGAAACAGCCTCCAAAAGGCGTTGCCGCGAGGTTCGGCTCGTGGGGCTCGGGGCACTAAGCACCCCCAGGTGTGTTAGTTCGTAAGTGAGTTCTGACCTCCGAATGGCGCATACCTGAGTGCTGCCTCTCTTCTCTCACGTCCCGCGGGGACCGTCACGACCGTCCCTGCGTGCTGGCTGGGAACCCATCCCAGAGCGCCCTCCTGCACACACTCCCCTTTCCGACCAAGTGAAAACTACTCATGTCCCTCCCTCTCCAAACTTAAACAGCCAAGAATTTCAGCAAACAGCCAGAAAGAAAGCTAAGTACCCCCACCCCAATAGAAGGGAGGGAATAAGCGCTCCTTTAATTTGAAAAATAATAATTAAAACTCCCTGAACTTTTAAGGCCGTGCAACATAATCTATTAATTGGTCGCTATTAACATGCAGTTTTATTGACCATAGCACACAGAAGTCTGATTGTGAAGGAGGAGTGTTTTCAATGAAAGTGGAGTTATTTTAGCTGCAGACGTGTTTACATTTCTGTGGTTTAGTCTATAACTTTCTCTTTTTCTTGCTTCAGAATTCTGCTCCATGAAGCAAAGCCCTTAGCTCCCAGACATTCCAAAAAGTCTGCCAAAATAACAGAAAAAAAAGCGAGGGAAGAAAAAACACACAGAGACCCCCAAGTCTGGGTCAGGGTCAGGGTTGTAAGTGGGCATGTGAGTATGCCTCCTCCCCACACACTTTCCAGTTAAAAAAAAAAAAAAGCCTTCAGGGCTCCATTTCCTGTTTGCTGGGGAAAAAATAAAATGGGTCTAAGCAGCTGAGTTTAGAAACCGCCCTCTCCAGGACCTATAGATTCTGACAGGATCTTTAACCCTAGAGATGCCAAAATGGGCTCATTAATTTGAGATTCACCATCACAAACTCTACAAGGAAGTGTTTCTCTTTTAAACCTTCATAAAGCTGCAAGTGCATTCCTAGGAAATTTCTTGAACATACACACACACCATGGTAAATGGGATACAAGTGCACAGCACCTCTCGATAGGTAGTGAAGAGAAGATACCAATAAAAATAAATATTGAAAACAGAACAGGTCCCTGACAAGTATACATCCTGTTCTTCCTGAGGTTACCATACCAAGAACAGAATGCATGTTAAAAGGCATTCAGTTAGTAACAGGGTCCTGTCAACTTAAACAATCTGTGCTAGAGCCATCATTTGTAAAATTGATTGATTTCTCTGAATTGCACACTCATGTCCCAGGATATTGCAAGTTAACATGGTCTTAAAAAATATGCAACCTGCCTCTCCCCTTAACTATCAATTGCATATTTTGGTTGCTCTTCTAACTATGCTCCCAATTTTCCAGATTCAAGAAACCTCACTGTTTTGAAATCTTTCTCGTAGCCACTACTTTTCAAAACTCACCACAGGGAGCCCTTACATTTAGTGGTGCTTTGAAGTAAATAGATCCTCAACCTGTCAGATAAACTCAGCAGTCCTCTGGACAAGGACTCAACTTTATAATAAACACTACAGTACCCTAGCAAACTTTCTCCATCATCCTCACTAGTAAGAATATTACAATGCAGAGCAGTGCTGAATATATTATGTGTGCTAGTTGACAAAAGAACATGTTTGATGAATAAAGAATGGCACTTTAATAGTAGAAATAACATGATTTCAACAATCCAACTTACGCTATTGAGAACAGAAATGACAGGTTCAGAAAAACCACAATATTTGAAATGGTATCACTTCTAGCCTCTCCCTTGTTACTGTTCCCCAAAAGACACCAATGCCCACAGAGAGGGGGAGAATTTCTTAAAAGGCAAAACACACGCTGATCTCTCTCCAAAATCTTAGAACCCAGAATCCCAGAGCTGTGTGCGGAACTTATGATCCCATCTCCTTCAAGTGACTGCATCTTGTAGTTGTAATTAGGAGGTTCTTTCTGTTGTCTAACCCCCCATCTACTCCCACAAAATTCTCTTCTCATCAGCTCCATAATCAAGACCAAATACTAGCAAATCAGCTTCAATATCAACTGAGTTAATTTGAGAGAAGAGCCTAACACAAGTAGTGGAGACAAGTTCACTATCTGTGCTACATGACAAACATGAAATACAATAATTCTAACTTAAAGTATCATTCTAAAAAGGTTTTTATAAAAACCACCTTGACACACCCCATAAGAATTAGTATTTTTAAGTATTTCATACACAAGATGGTCTTCTTTCTGTGTAAAGTTTTGCAGTCAACTTAATTCTTTTTGAAATCCCTTTTATCCAGAAGATGTTTTGGATTAATTTAAGTATTTGTTACTGGATAATGTCAAGCTCTTGCTCAATGAAATGCCCTGCATTGGGTTGTCACACCTGTTAAATATAAGTCTCCTTTTCTTTTGATATTCTGAGAAGGGCCTTAAAAGGTTTACATCCTTCAATATGGAGATTTAATTGCTTTTCTATAATAAAAATAATCCTTATAAAATCAGATCATGGATATTTCAAAGCTGAAAGAACTGTTGGATTGGAATGTGAAGGTGGCAGTTCAAAAAGCCTTCCACTTTTAATATAACATGCATGGAGTTAGGAGTTATAAAGACCTGGTTATCATTTTGCAAGGTCTGGTCTTTGTTGTCCTGGCACGGAGTGTCTTTGAGCTTACTTTATGGCTTATCAGTTCTTTATGTGCATGTGTTAAATATGGAAAGGGTAGCATATCCCTCTGCTGTAAATGCTCACAAGGGAGGAAGTCTTAGAGCCCGTTTTAAATGAGGTACTGAAGTGAGGTTCCCACACTGACACATCCATATCTTCAGTGAACTCAAATCTGGCATCAATCCATTTTGAAGGACAGCGTGGTTGAGAAAGGAAGCATTGTGCTTGCTTCAGCTGTTGGCCATTTCCAGTTGTTCATGCCATGAGCGCCCTGCCCCTCCAGCAATTGGGACCTCTGGTGATAGAGGTGGATGCCTAGGGCTCTGCCCATTCCAAGTTTGACCTTCCCTCGGGACAATTCAAGACAGGGTAAGGAGGAGAATAAGTGTTAGAACTCTAGAGTTGGGGATCTCAATGCAGCTTCCCTGGGTCCCTCTCCCTACCACCAGCGTCATTCCATCCTGACTCGGTCATTGATTGCCAACTATCACTAAAGGACAAGGTATACATTCTCTTGAGAGATTTGTCAACCTACCACAAAAGCATTACTATTATCTTTTATTGTCTGCTGCTAAGAAGTCAGTTTTGTGTTCTTTACCCTTCCAAGACAAATTTGTTTCATGCAGCACTCTCATCCTCTGAAGCACTTTTTCAATCTACGTCAGAAATAGTTTGTCTTCATACACACAGCAGTTCTTAATAACACGTGGTGACCACAAACGGCTCTGTAAAATTGCATAATGCATAATTCCTATCAACTTGCATAATGCACAAAATAAGTTGATATGAACCACATTGTACATCTGTCAGTGAGCTTTGGTGACAAAGGTTATACAAAATGCATCAAGAGATTATATTTGTATTTTTTTAATGGAATTACATATCAGGAGATTTGCTCCAGCTCTCCTGATGATTATACTTAGGCAATTTGCTTTTGAGCTTCATATATCCCGGCACTAAATCTGCCAATTAACAATTTTGTCATGTACATTTTCATCAATGTGATTACTCATGAGTGCAAAAATAATTGCATATTTAGAAAATTGAGACAACTTCTCAGTAACTTTTTGGTATTGATAAAGGCATTGGCATAACAGTACATCAATGCAAATAAATCATTACCTTAATGACTTTCTTTTGCATACTAGAATAGTAAATTACCCTCTTGTGATTACGGGTGACTTGATAAAATTCTAATGCATGAAAAGCCTATTTCAGATAAAATGCACAGACAATTGTCGAGAAATGCATCATAACAGGAATCCAGCACGTATCAGCCGTATGACCTTGGACAAGTCACAACTTCTTGATAGAAGCCTCAATTTTCTTATCTTTTAACTGAGAATATGAGAATGAGTGATCTCAAATATGCTAAACACAGGACCTCCCAGGGAAGAACTTGGGTTATGCATCTTCATACCTCTACTTTTGGGTATAGTGACTAATTAATTGATGAATTGAGGCATGTATCAGGAATTATACTCCTCTTTGATAAGCTCTGATACCCACAGCTCTTGGTCCTGTCTCACAGCCATCATGCAAGGGTAGAGCCCTCTAGGGACGGATTCCTTTGTGTTTGGGTCCTATACCTACCCGGCGTCAAGTGGAGAACCGCAGCCATACAGAGGTGATCTGGGCCCTGCCTCCACATCAGAAGCACCTGGCAGCTTCAGAAACAGTACCATCATGTGGGCCCATCCCAGACATTGTGAATCAGCATCTCAGCAGATGGGGGACTATGGCACTGATACATACATTTTAAACTCTCCAGGTGTTGGAGTGGCCCTTGAGGGTTGAAGATCATAGCTGTCAAAATGATAGTCATTAAATGAATAATATGGGAAATCCAGAATCTCCATCTAATGAGATAATTCTAGAAAATGCACTTGAAAGATGAACTCTGTCCCCCAAACAACCTAACAGCTTCCTGGCCAGAGCACCCTCTGTGTTTAATGTCACTCTTTCCTCAGTCACAAAGTCCTGGAACCTGGAACACAAAAAACACAAAGGAATGCCTTCCCATTTGGCCCCCTTTCCTGGAATGTCCTTCCCGTCTGGACGTGGTCCACCTTTTATGGAGCCCTTGCAGGCATGTTTGTCATGCAGGTGCCCTAGAGTCACTTTATGCAGTAGTGACAAGGCCTGGGACACTCCAAGTTCATGGAGCTCCAAAGTAAGTCAGGATTCAAACCCAAACCTTGGAGCTTTCACCGTGTGGCCAGTTTGCCGCTTTTCCTGATTCAAAATCTCTTCCTGGATCCCTTCTTGCCAATCCTGAGCCTAATTTAACTCTGCCCTTCTCTGCAAGCCTTCCCACCTATCTGACAACACCCACTTCTCTAATTGCATCATTCCCCACATGGAACTCAGTGGGCTTCCATCTTTGAGCCTGCCTCTCCCTTGCCCCAGAGCTACATTGTCACCTTGGGCCATACTAGGGCCTCTTGCCACCAGGGCCTCTCGCCTGAGATTTTATAACCTCACATCTGGCCACTGGGACTGGCCACTCTGCCCATGCCCTCCAGCACACACCACACACCATCTCGGGTAGATTCCAGGTTTGTTGTCACCAGGTGAGAATTTGAAAATCACAAACATACCTTGCAGAGGGCAAGCCCAAAGGTGCAGGGAAGATGAGGCCAACAGAGAGACAGAGGTGGTTCTTGCACCCCATCCCTAATGAGGGACCTGGAGGCTCACACACTTTAGAGCCTGGGCTCACAGAGGGCAACCCAAGTGTTCCCCTGTGGCATGGATTCTGAGTTGAGATCCCAGGAGCCTGCATGGCGAGGTGAGGTCACCAGCAACATTGGAGGGCCTCAGTCTCATGGGCCAGGTGGAGGCTGTGGCTGCACCAGGGAGTCTGACAGCCAAAACTGCCAGGGTTGCCAAGGTGGGCTCCAGACAACAGCTCTCACCAGCTGCAGGCTGCAGCCACAAACACCATCAAGGTGAGTGACAACCAGCTGAATAAAGGACCTTCCCCAGAACCCCAAGGATGTTGTGTCTGAGAACCCCATCTCTTCCAAGAGACCATATTACTCCAAGTGTGGTTCCTGGATAAGGACCAGTTTGTGAAATCTGTTACCAGTCATGATGACCTAAGTACAGAAATTGAGAGTGAGTGTATAAAAGCTTCTAAAGCAATCTGACAGAGCCATTTTACGTCTGCTCAATCTAATAATATAAATTTGAGCTTGGATTTTGTATGTCTTCTTTCATTTCATTTTTCCTAGTAACTTATTTTTCTTGTATTTTATAAAATAGCCATGAATAACACATTGGAAATTTTTTTAAATAAAATTAAAATGATATTTCACCACAGAAAGCTTGAGAAATGCTGCCATAGACCACACCAGTGCCACGTGCCTGGACACAGTTTGGGGAAGACATGTAAGGAAAGTGCTCACACGCATTCATCCAGGGGCAGCTAGCCCTGCTGAAGAGACTGATTTAATGGATCAGACTAGAAGTTCTAAACCAGACTTGCTCATAAAGCTAGTATTTTTCCTGCCAACCAGCAGGTGGAGGTAAATAAAGAAGCTCAGAGTCACTGGAAAATCACCTTTCTCTGAACACGTAAGCTGTGCTGTGAGTTAAGATTTCTGACTCCTTTTCATAGGTATTTAAGTCTCCCATGATCTAGGTTCAGATTTTCTTTCTAATTTCTTACCTGAATCCCTCCTACTGCCAGGGTTCCCTCCCACTCCTTTCTGACTGCATAGCCTACCCTTTTCTTTTTGTAGCAACAGGGTCAGAAAAATATTCTGTCCTAACAGATGTCTATTGACTCATGGGTCTTTTATGTCACATCGTATACCTCAGGTAACATTGTGACCCAGCTCATCTCCTGGTACCTGGTACCTAGTACTCAACTGACACTCTGCCCTGGTCCCCACTGGTCCACCACTGTATTCACCCCAGCCGGGGGGACCATTCCCTCATTACCACCAGCTTCTGTCTCCAGCATCTCCAGCTGCTCTGCAGGAGGCTCTCTCTGGGACCCCCACAGCTGGCCCAGTCTTTATGCAAGGCAGCCCAGAAGTGCCAGGCTCACCTCCTAATCACTGAGGGATACCAGTTGGTGAGTCGATGTCCCAGCACCCCACCCCACAGAGGCACAACTCTGAAGCATATTCAGAAGAGTCCTTAGAAGGTTTCCATGGGGTTGGGTCCTGACCGCCCTGGAGCAGTAACCAGCTCCAGAACATTCCCTTTATTAGCTTGCTCCCCCGCCCCCCTCTTCCCCACTCCCTCCATCTTAGTTCTGGAATCATCTGAACCCAGACTCTTGTCTCAAGTCTGCTTTGGCTGGAAACCAAACAAAGACACCATAACAGTGGACCATTTGTTGTCCTTTACTCCCTGACCTTACTGGGCCAGGCTGAGTACAGAACTATCCCCTGGACCTGACCCAGGAGTGGACCCAGTGCCGGGTCACATAGCCAGCATTAGGCTGTAGACCAGAAGGAGGCAGAAGACTCTATGTGCAGACACCCTGAGAGACGGGGGGCCTTGTCCTCTTGCAACTGGGCTCACGACACAGCCCTGTCACTCATCCAAAATGCCCTAAACTGCCCATTATCCAAGAAGGCCTCATCCTTCCAACATGACAAGGCCAATGGGTCAGCCTGCACCCTCACATACCACCTCAGCTCCTTTCTCCTCGTGCTCTTTAATGGTCACTTTAACCAAAAAGAGTAGAAAGAAGTGCTGGGCAGTCTGCGTAAAATACATGTGGTGTCACCTTGCATTGCCCATGGGTGACCATGACCTCAAGGCCAGCAGTGGAGGAAGCAAGCCCCCAGCCAACACTGAGCTCAACTGTCAGGGCAGCATGGGCCCACTGAACACTGAGAATGTGGGGCATTGGTCTGCGAGGCCAGGAGGTGAAAGCTGGGCCCCACACGGTAGCGGTGGTCCTCGCGACGCCATAGCGGTGGTCCTCATGCTGGCCCTTCCGTGGCCACTTAGAATTACCCCAACCCTCGGTGGAACTCAGCACATGATGGGATTATGTTTGTGTCTGGCTCCTGCCAGCCTGTGTGATTCTCGACAGTTGCTTCTGTCCAATTTATCTTAGTATTCACAGAGCCTGGCACATGGGAGATACTGAATAAATGTTTTTTAAAATTGTGTTGAAAGGAATTAAATTGGGTCTGCTTTGGCTTAGATTAAAATACACTAGAGCTGAAAACAGAACATAATATAGTTGTGTGATTGTTCTCTCAATGGATGATAGGTAAACAGATAGATAATACATAAATATATATATATTTATGTGTAAACAGGCACACACACTCATCCAAATGGGCCTGAGTTGACCAATTTGTGTTCCTTCCATTAATCAATCCAGAGTTTTGTTAATTTATAGCAATGTTTCAACAGATGATTTCAAATCCTCATCGTGGAAAGACAACCCAGAACCCAGAGCCTCACAGTCCAGTTCCAAAGAAAAGAAAATGTGTGCTTTTTCTCCAAAACATTCATTTCTAAGGAGTGGTTTTCCTTGCGCACATTGTTTCTGGGCCCACAGTTGATGCCAAATTGCTAATGAGCAGGCCGACTTAGCTGTCTCTTGGCAATTAAGATGAAAGTTACATAGTTTTTGTGATATGCTGTCCCAGAACAGGCCCTGCAGTGTCGCCTTTCCCCCAGTGTTCCCTCTGCAATGTCCCCTTCATGTCCCACTACCTCTGCAGTGGCTTCTGGACTGAGCTCCCTTTCACGAGTTCTAGCAGGGCCCGGTCACCCCCAGTCTGTCCCACTGTGGCCCCATCACCCAGACCAGACTGTGTCTGTGGAGTTAGCCGTCTGCTTCTATGGGGTCTATCACCAGAGCAGTTACATTCTTTCACTACCAAAGTCACTGAGCTTTTTTTTTAACAATCCTTGGAAATGATCCCAGTTTAGAAGGAATGAAACTCAACATTCAGCCAAATACAACTTTTGAATAATTTAAATGAAAGCTACTTAAGTCTTCTGAAAACAACTCCAACCCTGTGTTCTCTGATGTGAACAGAAAAAGAAAAAAATATGCACCAATATGCAGAATTTGAGCCCATGCAGATGGCATGTTTTGCACCATAGACTGTTCGTGTTTGGCAGAAGCCCCCCTCTGACTGGCTCTGCAGAGGGTTTCCATGCCCAGATGTTTGGCAAATTGGGCTTTGGGATTTTGCTGATCCAACATGAAAAGACAAAGTAGAGTATCTAGGTATTTTCTACAGAAAAATTAAGCTTAATGAAGCCATGAGCACAATACTGCACAAAGAAACCTGCAACCAAATGACTTGCTTCCATCCCACCCACTTGTGATGCTGTAGACAGACGAAAAGGAGAGATTTGAGAGATTATTACTAAGTACCCATGACATATACTGTCCCGCGCCTGGTGCACTGAGGGTTACAAAGATATAGAATTAAAAGATCCCATGTTCCCCAAGCTTACTTCCTTATAAGGAAGTTAAGACACCTGCAAAAAAGATGTAAGCTAAGGGCTCTAGAAGCAGAGCAGAGTACAGTTGACCCTTGAATAACAACAGGTTTGATCTGCATGGCTCCACTTCTATGCAGATTTTTTTCAATAAACATACTGGAAAATTATTTTGGAGATTTGGGACAATTTGAGAAAAACGTTTTCTTTTTTCTCACTTTATTGTAAGAATACAGTGTGTAGTACTTACAACATACACAATAGATGTTAATCAACCATTTGTTATTGGTGGGCTTCCAGTCAACAGCAGGCTATTAGTAATTAAGTTTTGGGGACTCAACTGTGTGGGATTGGTGCTCATAAACATTTCTACCCTGCTGTTCAAGGTTCAACTTTATTATTGAAGAGTTTAGCTGCAGGCGAAATATTTTCCGATATGAGGAACCAAGGTGGGTTTCCCATAAGCAGCTCAAGAAGGGGTTCACAGGTCTTGTGTTCTAGTCATTCTGCTGAAGGCAGATCAGGCTCCAACTAGAGCATTCAGCACACATGCATTGAGCACCTAGTGTATATACATCATTCCAAACACTGAGAATGAAAAGATGACGTGACTCCTGCCGCCAGCCGGGAACTCATGATCTTCTGGGGAAGAGGGGTCTGCAAACCCATCCTTGCTGAGCATTTGATTCATGTAATGAGCAAAATTGTCCCAGTTCACAGGACTCACTCCCATGTACCCAGATGCAATACAGATGTAGATAAGATTTCATCTGTTGGGCAGAACCATTTAATTGTAAGTAGACTCAAACTCTGTTTAGGAAGCTATATTTAGATGTCCATTCAAATCACTGGCGAGTCAGATGACTCATACATTGACAGAAAATTCACTGACAGAAACATTATTATAAATGAAGTCACTGTGTAAATGAATAGCATTAAATTCAGCCAAATCTTCAAATACAAATTTCATGGATTAAAGTTGAACCCCACCTTTTAAAATAATCAGATAACATCCAAACATACACATTTAAATTTGGAGTAAAAGAATAAAATGCACTTGACAATTTATTTAGCACATATTGGACTTTTTTGTTGTGTTTGCTGATTCAGGAGCTGAGAATTCAACCTGAGTTCTACAATACAAGCGTGAATTTCCATGCCCTTAGTAAAAGGTTAGTAATACCTCTGAAAAGTTGACAGTGTTCTTAGGGAGAAATTAAGTGCTGGAATCTAACTAACACTGCTAGGAAAACTGGGTATAAATTCAAAAGTGAGATCATGTTGTGGACCTCCAACATACATCTCTTATTTCCTCGAGATTATTTCAAGGCATCAGAAATCCCCTCCTTCTCTTATTGTTGGTCTCCTCCTGCCAAAGGCCAGCATTTCGTTACCTCTCTCCATGAATCACTTTTCAGCTGCAAGGACCTCTTCTTTGTTCACTGAGGTTGAGGATTTTTCAGAGTCAAGAGTCACTGCTCCGTTTTCTCTTTTTCTGATTCTCAAGTTATCTGAAACACTAGTAAACATAGGAATTAAAACAATATTGTTGGAGCATCTGTTTCTTCTCTGTTGTTGCTACATTGCCTTTGAAACAATTACGAGACAGTTGGTTTTTCTACAGTTCCTAGAGTACCAATGTTGAAAAAAAGTTGTAGGTGAATTAGCTGACTCTGAAAAATGAGAATTCCCCCCAAGTTTTATAATATAAGGAGGGTTTTGCATAGTTTTAGGAAAAGGCTCTTATAGCCCCTGAAGAATTTATAATACAGACTACAACTATGTTCTCAGGTTTTAAGTCTCTGGTTAACAGGCCCACAGGTACCACTTTGTAACATATTTTTTAAAAGAGAATAGAGAGGGAGAGAGAAAGAGACAATATAGAGAAGCATTTAAATTTTCTTATCATTTACTTGTTCGAAGCTTACTTTTGTGTTGTGTGTTCACATACGTGCTTTGCTTTGTTTCAACGGAAACTGTCTTCCACTTCCTGAGAAAACATCTTTTTATTTTAGATATTCAACAAGCAGCATGATTTTATTCATCCCTTTCTTTAAAAATCTTCTGTATATTATTATCTTTATTTGTTAATCACATATGGAAGCAGATGAAAACTTGAACAGAAGAAAAGGGGCTTCATCGCCGTAGAAATGGCAGGAACTTTGGATGAGATTAAAGATTAAGCAAGACAGCTTTAAACCACCCAAACAGGAATCCGCCACAGCCCTGTGGGTCAGATCACGTGGCCTTCACTGGCTGTCTCATCTTTACAGCATGTCATCCTATTAGGGAAGTTCAGTTGTAGTAAGGTGTTTTTTAAGTCTAAATCAGAAAAAATAAATAAATAAATAATGACTCTACCTCCAGAGAATGGGACACATAAAATGTCTTGCAATTAATAAAGGGCATTGGTGTCATAAGAATTTCTCCACCTTTTTTCATTAAGTGACTGTATTTTACGTTGAATTATCAGCCTACTCAACACCATGTGCCCTGGGTAATAGAATGACATAATTTTTTCACTCCCCAAAAGCTACTCTATCAGACAATGCGCATTTCAGCGGCGGCATAAATAACAGCCTTGTTTGAAAACTCAAGAGGCGCTTTCGTTTCTTTGCCTCTTTCCCCGCCTCCCTGCCTCCCCTCCTACCCGGCCTTCCACCCCCACCCCGCCGCCAAACCGGACCACACCTCTCTAGAAATACTCGCTTTCTTAATGAAAACCATATTGGAAGAAAAAAAAGAAAAAGGTTTGCATGACCTACTGAAACGCCTGGACAATCTTTAATGTCAGCTTCAGACGACACATGTCTTATGAAAGTCTGGGGCCCTGGCTTGTCTGGCAGAGCCAGCTCTGTCCCACATCTTTATGAGAAAGAGGGACAAACTTCTGTTTTTGGCATTTTATATTGGAGACTGTTTTAAGCAAGGAGGAAAAAAATAGCAACGTAGAGTCTAGACAGAAGAGATGGGGGTGAAATCTGGAAGCCATTCACCCCAGCAAGGGCAGTGGCGGCCGTCAGCAGTGGGGATCGCCTTACACTGCCTAATTACATATGAAAAATGGACACATCAGTTCTCTCAACTGCCTGGAAAAATAGATGCTCAGATGGTGCTTTGGGGCTGGGGCAGCTGAACCAGCCATACATTCTGGGAGTAGCAGAGCCCACTCCTTGAGTTTTGCCAGGTGATTTTTTTTTTCGGGGAAGTTGGTATTCCACTCAGGCCTACAAAATCTTTTTGGTGTCTTCTAAATTGGGCAAGTGGTCACATTCTCTGAAGGATGTTTCGGTGTTAAAGTAGGTTATATGTGGGATGAAATTAAACAGATTTCTACTATAAAGACTTCACTCAATATTCAGATCAAGACTGTGAGGTCTGCAGGGTTATTTTAGGGTCTAATTTATGGTTTGAGTTAGTTTGTTGTTAGAGTGATAACTTCTGAATCATTAACTTGGCCTGCTCATACAATCACAGCTTTCTTTCTGGGCCTGGGTCTACAGTTGAAGCAGGCTAATGATTTTTTAAGAATCCTTTGATACAGTGTCTTTTTCCAAGAGTTCAAGGCATTTTTCGGCTTTTAACCCTCGGTCACATAATATTTCTAGGACCTAAGGAGGAGAGGAGGCCGTGGCCAGGGACTGAATCTGCAGAGGGTGCCCAGTACAGGCTTGGATACTGTAACATCTCTTCACGCAGAGAAATGAAAGGAGAGAAGAAATTTAGAACCCATCATTAACTAACACAAGAGAGCTGTGTGTGTTTGGGTGTGTGTGTGTGTGTTGTGTGTTTGAAACAGAGACAGAGAGATACAGAGAGAGGGAGAGACACAGAGACACAGAGAGAGATGCAGAATATGGGACTGGTTTATAAAATGATAAATGAAGTAAGCTTTGGTAACTTGTCCAAGTTCTCACAGTGGCATATATGATTGAGACTAAAGTAATTTCTCTAGTCGCCTTTGCATTCCCCAGCCTTCACTAAGGAAGTGAATCAAAAGAAAGTATTTTATGGGAATAATAGTATAATTGATCTATCAACATGCATAACTTGTTTTTACACTTTCTATGATTTTTTTCCTGCCTAAGCCACATCCTTTCTCCAAAGCTTTGCCGTGGACTTAGAAACTCATTCAAGTCTACATTATGATGCTTTGTTTGAACTTGATAGGCAAATGTGAACATGTGTCTTTATGAATTTAGGGTTTTTCCAAAACTGGGTGGGGGGGCTTTGTCTAGATTAGGGGAGTTTTGCAGGACAAGGAATGGCAGCTGATTTTGTAACAGCTTCCACACAGATATCTTCACCTTTACAGCCAGGTAAGGAAAGGCAGATGTGGCTCCATTTTTGACAGTAACACAATCCTGTAAGGATGAGAGTGACTTCATCACGTTTAGTGGAAACAGTTGGTGCTGGTTAGGGAAGGAGAACTGGAGGGAAGGGATGGAAGAGTTGACCGAAAGGCCTGGATAGGGGGAGGCCGTAGCCCCCTCATGCCAAGGCCTAACATCACCCTTGGCCCGAGTCCCAGGCCCTATCTGGAGCAGGGTTGAGTGGAAGGGTCCTGGCCTCTGGTCTGGATGACACCTTCCCCAGTCCACAGCCAAGGCACCATCTTCCTTCCTCAGTGGGACCCTCAACTCCATAGACAGGGACCCCTCCCTGTTGTATACCAAAGTGCCCCTTGGCTGTCTGGTGACACTTGTGGATTCCTGCTCAGAAACTGTGTCTGAATTCATAAAATAGAATATATAGGATCTCAAAGCAAATCAATGTTACTGATCTCATATATCAAAATATTTAAAAATATGCATTTGTGATATACATGCTACTTTATTATATCATAAAATAAAATGACCCTTTGGTGCATGTATTAGTTATAATATCAAAGTCATGATGAGCAAAAACCATGTATCAAGAGATCTGCAACTGTACCATGCTGTGGAAATAAGTGTGAGTTGTATTGGTGACAAAATTACAAGTATTGCTAATCACAATCTTTTTTGGCAGGATGGGGGGTACCTCATGTGTACATCAAGCAAATGCCAGCTATCAGTGAGACAGTAGTGAAAATAGGGAAGATGTGTTTTGTCATCCAAGTTCACTATCGCCAGGTTACAAATGCATGTCTTAGAAAAGCTCTGTTAAGAATCCTTGGAGCAATAGCCACATTCTTACCCCACCAGGAGGGGGCAGCAGAGAGTCACATGCCCACAGCCTCTCTGGAACTCCCAGGAACACACTCTCACTTCTCACTTTCAGCCCCAGGCATGGCAGCCTTCTTAACCACCATTGGCCTGAGTCTTGGACTGGAAAGCACCACCTGAGGTCCTCAGTTAGTTCCCCGCCTCTGAACATGCTTATCTTTTAACTTTCCATGGCCCATTTCATTCATTCACTCACGTTCATGCAGCAAACGTTATTCAGCACTGAGTCTGTGTCCTTTACACTATACACAGTGGGAGGTCCTGGAGGCACAGCAATGGAGCAAATAAATCCTGGCCACCAGGGAGCAGGCATTCGATATTAGGCAGAGGGGGAGGCGGACTTCAAGGCAGTGAACACGGGCAGAGGGCCGCACAGTGAGGAGCACCAGGTAAGGCTGCGGCAGGTGGGAAGCAGACAGGTCACAGAGGGCAGAGGGCAGAGAAGGCCGTGAGCAAGGCAGCAGCTGAACAGAAGCCCAAGGGAGGACGGGAGGACTCCAGGGACATATTTGAGGAGGGTCTATGGCAGACTGAGGAACAGCAGGGACCCCGGAAAGCTGGAACATTTGGAAAGGGGTGGTCAATGGGTCAGCTCCTATGGGCTGTGGCACCCACCTTGTGGAGGGCTCCCTGGAAACTGTGGGGAGCAGAGACTGTGGGGCACCCCCAAAGGGGTGAGCTGCTGCAACAGTGCTGGCAAGAGGTATGGATCTGGACCAGGAAGAGGGAGTGCACAGAAACCCTCCCCCGACTGGTACAGGACGGGAGCTGACATCCCACCAGGACCCCAGGGGAGACCGAGGCAGAGAAAGCAAATCAGGGACAAGGAGCCCCTCAGCATTAGGTTCACTGCGTCCTTAGCAAGGATTAAGTAAAGTGGGGGCCCCCTACTGTTGCCCATACACTGTGCTCCCACTGAAAGCCCGCGGCACAGCTGCGTGCACTGGTCCGAGTTCATCCAACCTTGTGTACACTTCGTAGGTGACCATTTTGTTTTGTGTAAATCACACTCAACTAATACATAGTAAATTAATTAATTTTTGAAATTCAAGTCTAGTCCATGCCTTGTACAACCCTCTGAATTTACCTGGTCCTCTGTTTCTGATTTCAACAACTTAGACAGCATTTACAGTGTGACCAGCACTGTTTTAGGCATTTTGCATAGTTTAATCAGGTAATCATCACAACAGTGCTATTATTGCCTTTATGTTACTGGTGAGGAACCAGAGGCACAGAAAGTTCACGAGATGTGGCCAAAGTCTAACGGTATAGTAAGTAGCAGAGTCATGCTCATTCCCTTCCTCCCCACGGTCAAGTCCAAGAACCAAATGAGAGGCAGATACCAAAGGTCCTGCGGGATTGCCAAGGGCTGGGCCACCGTGTGGTAACCTCATTGGGCCAGAACTCCCCCTACAGAGGTACAGACCCTTGTTCTCCATAGAATTAGGAATCGCTGGTCAGTGTTGACAATCCAACCAAGATTCTAATGATGACAGACATCCCCTAATTCCCTTCCAGAGACCAATAATCATCTTAATCACCCTGTGCTACGAGCCCTGTTTTCCATCCTTATAATCATTACTTTTGCTCTGTTCTGGATTCTATCTGAATTTCCTGCACCCATCCAGAGTTTTTTGAACTCTATTGACCTTCGAAGAAAGTTCAAAATTGTTTTCAGTAAAAAGACACTTGCAGTAAGACCTACAGCAGACAGCCCAGGTTGTCAGAAGATTCTGGTATTTGGGAACTACACGTGGGTCATTGAAACCCCGGCTGAGAGGTCAAAATCAGATCCCACATGCCTGAGTCACCACTGAGCAAATGTTCCTGTGACCAAAGCCTTGGGGCTGTAGAGGCAGGTCCTCCACCCAGGCTAGTTGCTGGGGGTTGTGGGCTCTTGAAGTCTCCAGGAGGGCTCCCAGCCTCCTACCCCTCCTGGGGGCTCCTTGCTCTAAGAGACAGCTGGCAGGCTTAGCTGGGCCAGGCAGCTGCCTTAGGAACACATGGTGTGATTGCAGAGTCCAGTGCCTCCTTGGCCAAGTCAGCATGGTGCAGTGGGAAGGGCACGAGGAGACCCACGGGAACTCCTGCCACCACCACGAAGCTGTACACCCTTGCACAATTCCTTAAGCCCTCTGGACTTTAGTCTCACCTGAAAAATGGAGATATTAATGCCTTCCTCCTAAGTCTTTAAAAAAGAGAGACGATAGGAGGTCAGATGCCTGGCATGTAGTAAGAGCCCCTTGACAGCAGCCTTTATGGTGATGGTGGGAATTTCGCATCCCGGGGCCCACCCCATTGTGCGATGTCAGGGCGCCAGAACCTGGGTTTGCACAGTTGCTGCTTACAGACACCATGAGAGTGAACTGACATTCCAAGCCTTTCCCACAAGCAGATTTTCACTTCCAGGAGAGTCAGAGATGGAATCACTCAGGCTGCAGGGTGGGGAGAGAAAGGAGCGTTTTGGGGAACCGGGGATCTGAAGGAGAATTGGCCAAGTTGGTAGACCACGTGGAGAAAATGCCCTGGTAGCCTCCAAAAAGAGCTTCCGGGGTTGTGGTTTCCAGGCATTTGCTGCAAAGCTCAAGCCAGCAGGGGAGAAGCTGGTGGGTTTAGCCAGAAATAAATCCCCAGTGTCTCTCTGGACCCTCAACTATCCCTCAGCAAATCTTAACGGTGCTGAGGTCTCAGGACCAATCACTTTTATCTGTACTGTGCTTTATCCCACTACACATAAACATGAATTTTTTTAAAAAAATGGTAAATACTGACATGGCAATGTATCCACTGTTTGACACGAGATACAAATAAAAGATTAGTAAATTGCATACAACATACATTAGATATGTTTAATATGCTTACCAGTGCTCATTTTTTTAATGTGGGAGAATAGATGGATACATCCCCAATTTAGAACTATGATTATCCCCTGGGAATGGTACTTTCCTCTGTTCTTTATAAACTTCCAAATTGCTGGTTTTTCAAATATGTTTGTTTTATAATTTTAAAAAAACCTTCTTAATTACAGCTGTTGAGAGTTCTGCCTTTCGTGTGTAATCACAGAACAGAGATGGTTAGAGCTGGAAGACACCATGGATGTTGGAGCACATCCACCCATGTTGTTTCCCCCTCTGTCCTTGCTGACAGGTGCCCCCCTCTCATTGTCGGGGCGCTCAGCTTTCCCTGGCGCAGCCTGACTCTCCAGCCGCCAATTGCTGAGCCCCCAGTGAGGGTATGAGAAACACGAGCGCCCCCTCGCTCGGGAAAAACTCATGCTCGCAGTCCTCACAAGTGAGTCCCCATAGGTGGGGGACGCTGTTTCTGGAGGTTCAGTCACCCAGGTTAACAACCGCTGGCATGCTATTGTGGGGTTCCTGCAGGCTAACGTGTCCTCTGTCTTAAGGTCGCTCTTCATTCAAGCCTGAGGCGGTATCATCTACCGTCTGTGCTGGAAGGCAGCCCTTCCCACGCTGTCTGCAGCCGCCCACTCCAATGCCACTTCTGCTTGTTTATGGATAAACAACAATTGAAAACTGCCAAATGTTGGGTGTCTAGTCAACTTGCATTTCAAATAATAGTCATAAATATATCATGGGGTGGGGCGGAGGGCAAGCAGGGCTGGATACAAGCCTGTGATAAGAGGAACCTATAAAGCCATCAGATTGCCTGGACTGCAGCTCGCCCTGCTCCCTACCCGTCTCCTCCGACTCACCCACCTGTGGTCTTGCTGCCCTTCTTGCCCAGTCGTGCTGTCTGTGTGTCCCCACTGCTCACTGTGTTTCCTCATGTACAATAACAGTATACTCAGCAGTGTAACTCCCTTTAAGTTCCCAGACCCCATTCCAGCGTGTGTGTGTGTGTGTGTGTGTGTGTGTGTGTGTGTATGTGTAAGGGGAGGGGGCCTTCCCACATGCAACCCCAAGTGATTCTCAAACACCAGCAGGTGTCTGAGAGCTCAGCTCAGTTCTGCCACCATCTGCCTGGAGACAGCAGCAGACCCCAGGTTAAGGGCTCCATCCTACAAGGCTGCCCTCCACCCCGACTCCAGACTCTGGCCGTAAGCCCAGCTGCAGAGTGGAGGCTCCCACGACCTCCCCCTTAGGTTTGATTAATTTGCTAGAGCAGCTCACAGAACCCAGGAACCTAACACTCAGTGCTGACCAGTTTAATAAAAGATACGGTAAAGGGTACAAGTTAGCAGCCAGAGGAAGAGACACACAGGGGGGCAAGGTCCCCAATAAAGGGGCTTCTCTCCTCAGGGAGCTTGGGGCCCTGTTCCGGGGCAGGAGGGAGTGTTCTGGTTCCCCAAGTGTGGAAGCTCTCCCCCACAGAGAAGCAGGATCCCAGAGAGCAAGCTCTTTTCGGGGGGTTTTGTGGGGGCTTCACTGGTAGTCATGACTGACTAAATCATTGGCCACTGGCGGACTCAACCTCCAGCCCTTGTTGGGGTCCAGAAGTCTCTCGTTAACATGACAGGACACCCGTTGCACCTGTAAGGCTCTGCAGTGTTTTCAGGAACCGTGGATGAAGACCAAACATGCCTGGGAAACATGTATTTGGTCATATGAACGATCAAAGACATATTTCGTATGACTCATTCTGTCACATCCGCTTCTTCCCTCTGTGTGATCCCCCCAATACCTCTTCTTTTTTTCCCTTCTCTCAGCCTCCACAGAACTCTTTATTAGGCAGAAGGTGGAATGAAAACACTGGTTTTTGTATATTGGATTAAAAATAATCCTTTAAATTTTCTAATGTTTTAGAAGAATTTTTCTAAAACATTCTCAGTGATTTTTTAAAATGACCCAATGGCCCTTTTGATGGATTTTTTTTTGTAACTGTTGTGATTTGATCACTCATTTCATGTATTTGTTTTTAATTCACCTTGTTCCAAAATCTTCATCAGGTTATCTTTGAAAAATCTATATTTACATCTTTCAAAAAAATTATCCCTCACTCAAGGCTTACAGATTTAGCAGAATAATCATGTATGACATGCTTTGCTGAGAATAAGAGTAAGAAAGGAGAACAGGAAGCTCCTAAGAGCCCAGACCCACCACCCAGGGGTCTGGCCATCTACAGCTCATCTACCTTTAACCCTCTGGGCAAAACCGAATTTCCCCATTAATCAGGTTAGAGGAGGGGTGGGCGGACCCAGGGAAGGTTCATAGTCAGCCCATGGGGTCTTTGAACCTTCTTCCATTTTCCAGATATCAACCTGAGGGAAGGGCAACAAAGACCTTCCAGAATCGGTGCACATTAATGAGACCATGTTGGAGAAAATACAATCTGTAAAACACCAAATAAGGCTCAAAATCATTATAATTATCCTTATCTGGCATACCACTGTTGAAAGGAAGCAAACATAGTCTATGACCAAGACCAAGCAACACAGTGTGGACTACTGTGGAGACTCTATTGGAACTGTACTAAAGCAGCCATGGGCCACCAGCGGGACCCCACACCACCACCACCAGCCCCAACGCCTCCCCAAGAGCACAGGGGAAAGTGTCTCTGTTGGAGTTAGAGTCCATTTTTATCAACTGCACCATGTAAACATCAGAGTAAAGAATCAGGTTGAGGGAGTAGACATTAGACATGATCCCAGACTTCAAAGACACATAGCCTTAGGGGCAGAGATGCATCTTAGACTGGGCTACTCAATGACAGAAACAGGAACCAAGACACGGTGCCAGCCCCTGGATGTCCCTTGAGCAAGCCACTTTGCACCCATGATCACAAGTGTCTGGCCTGCCTGATACGGTGGTCAGACCACCCTGCTGACCAGGTCTGGCCCAGCAATGACCTGCCATGTGTCCTCACTCTAACTGTTATTTCTCTCTCTCAAGGGTTGGTAGGTGTCAGAGGCACTGACCAGAGGAACTGAATCACTTCCTGTGGTCACTCCTCTGCCCACAGTTGCACTATTTTTAACAATCTGCATAAAAATCATCAGTCCAACCCTGGGCGTGTGTACTATTTGTTTAACAAGAGCCCAAAAGACAAGGTGGAGGTGGAGACAAAAATGGGCAGAGCTGAGCCAGTGAGGAGACAGTTCAAAAAACTCCCCCAGATAAAGGCAATCTTTTTGTAACTTCTTTTGGAAAACATGTCACAAAGAACAAGAGTAATCTTTTTAGAATTACTTCCTAGAGTAATTTTCCATTCCTTCTGGAAGAAACTGATGTTTAAAGCAAAACAGCTGCCCAGCTTTGAGTGTCTACAGTAAACTATTTGAAAGTCCAGTGATCTGCCAGGATGACTTTTGAACAGCTCTCTGCCCTTTATCTGTGTTATTTCTGTCACTTTGAATATGTGTCATCATTTATACAAAATCTGTGAATAATTAGACAAGAAATGTGAAGTGATTCACATAGAAATGTTTGCATATTAAGCAGAATTTCACTCCAGCATTGAATGGGCAGTGCTTGAGGTAGCTGGCACTGCCATAACAAAATGCCACAGGCTGGTGGCTTAAAACAGCAGAAAAGGATTTTCTCACAGCAACGGAGGCCACAAGGTGTGAGCAGGGTTGGTTCCTTCTGGGGGCTGAGGGAAAGATTGTTCCAGACCTCTTTCCTTGGCATGTAGACGGCCATCTTCTCCCTGTGTCTTCACATGGCCTCCCTCTGCATGTGTATGTGTCCCCATCTCTTCTTCTCATAAGGACACCAGTCGTGTTGGGTTAGGGCCATCCCAATGACTCACTTTAACCTAATTACTTCTGTAAAGATCCTATCTCCAAGTAAGGTCCATTCTGAGGTACTAGGGATTAGGACTTCAACTAACACATTTAGGGGACACAACTCAACCCATAACAGGTAGAAAGTCAAGGAGGTGACCATCGCTGTCACACTGCCATTGCATCACACACCAGGCTTGCTCAGTCATTAAATATCTATCTATGCCTCTAGGCTCTCTTCTTCCATTTTTTATCCCCCATGTAGAGGTAGCTCACCCAGACAGAGAGAGCCCCACACAAAGCTGGAGGGAGTCTGCTCCCTGGTCCTGCCCACTGTGGGCACCATTATCTAGTGACCTCTAGTTTTTTGGGGGTCTTCCTGCCAGTATGCTCCTAACACTCAACTCCAAGGAGATTGCAGAAGACCAGTTAGGATTCCATATATGCAAGATGTTATAAGAGCCACGCAGTGGGTTAAGATCATCCGCAGCTCTCCTTTGTGATGCTCTGGAGCCAGAGTCAGCAACCTCCTGCAAAGCACCACGTAGTAGATGTTTCAGGCTTTGTGGGCTCTCTGGACCCTTCCCAACTTCAAAGCTCTGCCGCCCTCGTGTGAAAACAGCCAGACCAATGACTGAGCAGGCTGTGTTTCAGTAAGACTTCCTTTATAAACGCTGACATATGACTTTTACATATTTTGCACTTGTCAAAAATACTCTTCACCTGATCCTTTTTCAACCATTTAGAAATGTAAAACCATTCTTAGCTCACAGGCCTTTCAAAACCTCAGTGGGTTGGATTTGGCCGAGGGTCTCTGTGTGTTGACCTCGTCCCTTTTTGCTCCTGGTGAACCAGTCTTCACACTCTCTGCCTGTTTCTTCCTTTCAGGTCTTAATTTATCCCTCTTGGTGCATATTGACCAACTTGTCCCAACTCAACCTTGGGTCCTTTTTGACTGATTTCCTAAAAAAGTGTTGACTCAAATATATTCCGTGCAATGACAGCTGCGTGCCCAGTGGGGAGCCCCTACCACGATCTTCCAAGGCTTTGCACCCCTTGATCCATGTCTCTTTCAAGACTGGATTTTTCCTTGTTCTGGCCAAGGCGTGGTGGTGAGTGTTGAAGCCACTGGTGGCAGGCAGGGCTGTTGTTTCCTTGGACAGCCCTCCTGTGGAGCTAAAACATGACACCAAGGGTGCTGCCCACGCACCAGCCTCCTCCGGCGTTCCTTTTCAGCCCTTCATGCTCAATGCCCTGTCACTGACTTTGCTCCTCAGTAGAGCCCAGGGCAGACCCAGTGAGCCCTCCCTCTGCACTGCCGGAGTTTTGAAAACCTGTGGTGTGACAGGATCTCCTCACTGCAAAATCCTTCTCTTGATCAACAGGTTCCCTCTGCTATGTGCTGGAGGCCAATCCCATCCTTTGTGGGAAGGAGAACCATTATAAATATACTTGAGGTGTTGGCTGGTGGCTCAGGGACTGCACACTATAAACTCAGAAACTAATGATGTTACTTTTCATTCGGTAATTAATTACTCAAGAAGTGCCCCTTTTACTGCATCCACTTTTCAGAGGCCTCACAAAACCCGTGTTATGGAGACTCATTGCAAATTGTACTGTTAATGTGCACCATGACAAGGAATTTTTGAATAGCATTAGAAAATGTGCCTTGGATGCTAAAAAGCTGGGCTGTCCCACCCATCTTAAATTATGGTATTAATTACATTTTAATCACACTCATATGGTACCCATATTTGGAAAATAAAGACATATCCGTGGTACAGTTTCCCCAAACACCAAGTGCCATGGCATGGAGCGTGGCCGATTACGCCCTGACCTGGCAGGCACACATGATCCCTTCAGCTATGCCTCGGGCTGTAAAATCTTCTGTTGGCTGGAGAACCTCTCAGAGCGCCCCTGGCGCAGATTGCAGCGATGTGGCTGACAGAGCTCCTTGGGTGGGAATGGAGTTTGGTGTCCCTCCTGGGCAGCTAGACCTACCCTCTCCGGAGGGACCCGCGCCCCCAGCAGGCCTCTGCAGGGCTTGCAGCCAGCCAGCACCTCACCCGCTTGCTCCCTCAGACTACGCTGCACGACGTTGTACCTGGATAGCAACTTTCTCTGCAAGCTGGGGAGCTCAGGAGCAGCCCAGCTCCTCCAAACATGGCCATGACGTGCGGCTTTGTTCTCCCCCCACCCAGTGAACGCAGCATCCCACCGACTCCCAGGGGCTGCCTGTCCCCACCTCTGCCTCTTTCCTGAGCTGGGAGCTAAGCCAAGCTCAGACCTGGCTTGGAAGCTCTGAGGGTCGGCAGAACTCCGTGGGGTGAGGCCACCAGGAGAAGCCGGGGCACAGAGACAGAAGCAGAGCCGAAGGCTGGCAGGGAGCAGCCATGACCTGGGGGACTCCCAGCCCCTGGTCTTCCCGGTGACGTGGGCCGTCCCCACCAACAGCGCCTCAAGCGGGGACGGCATGGCGACACGGGCCACACGCCTCTCCACCACAGAAAGAGACCAAGAGGGATGTTAAAAAAGAGAATACACAGACTGACAAAATAAATAAGAGTTTCCCAGAGAAAAGAATATTTTTATTCCGAGAATATAATCATGGTTGCATCCCCTTAGTGAAGCAGCCCCACCCTCACCTCTGACCTCCTCAGATTAATTTTTAAAAGATTCATAATATTTAGTGTTGCTGCCCTCCAGGTATTAAACTGCTCAGGATGTGAACTGGGGGTGCAGCCCCCCAAGAGAGCCTTGTGAAGTGATATTGCTGTGACTCCGAGACATCAGTTTCCACAAATTACCTAGCAGTTTTCTGCCAAGAAACCATCTTGAGTGCCCTGGCCCTAAGGCTGGCCTCATCTACGGGCAGAGACCTGCCCCTGACGCTCCAGCCCTGATGCCGCAGCCCCCGGGACCAGCACACCAACTCTGCTGCTAAAAGGACTTCCTCGTGGTTTACGGAAGAACGGAACTGAAGAGTCCTCACCGTGGGCTACCTAGCCAGCTGAAAGGCACCAAGGGTAAATGACCCTGGAGTCCACATTCCAGCTGAATACCACGGCACATACGGGTCAATCCAGGCTGACTTAGCAAATACCACAGACAGGTGACCTAAGTAACAACAGAAATACACTTTCTCCCAGTACTGGAGACTGGCAAGTCCAAGGTAAGATTCTGGCCGGACTGGACTCTGGTGAGAGCTCTGCCTCTGCCTGCAGCTGGCCGCCCCCTCGCTGTGTCCCCACGTGGCCTTTCCTTGGCACGTGAGACAGAGTTCTTTGCTGTCTCTTCATATATGGACACCAGTCCTATCAGATCAGGGTCCACCTTTCTGACTTCATTTAACCTTATTTACTTCTTTCAAGACCATCACCAGATGCAGCCCCACGAATTTGGGAGGGGGTGGGGGATGGGGGCACAAACACTCAGTTCCTAACAGGTGTGTGAAGACAGCGCTTTCCTAGGCCACTTTCACAGCTCATGCGCTCACGTGCTCGTTCGTTTATTCCATACCTGTTCATGAGATTTTGGGGCACCAGGTGCTTTCCCAGGGGCTGGGATACCAGTGAGCAGGAAGCTGCCTCCCAAGTCGCTACCACCCTAGGGCAGGAGACAGACAAATAAACCCATAAGAAACAAGAAAATATCATGTGGTGCATCCCATGACAAGAATAAGTTGCTTCCATTTGTGCCCAACTTTATATCAGGTTTTCAATAACCTGGCTTGTAATCCCTGAAAATACCTATCCACTCTCCCTTCTTTACACTTTACCAAACAGAGGAGTATCCTCAAACTTTTTCAGAGTATGTGCCGCTTTTCTGCAGAATTTAAATAATATCTCTTTGCTGCTCAGTGTCATTCATAAGAAGTCATAATACATATAAGAGCAACCTTTGAACAGAAATGGGGGTGTGATTTTAAAATATAAATGTATTGAGATACTTCTCTGAATAACTGTAAATTATCACAAAGAAGTCATTCTTTCTTTGCTAATATCATTTTATTATGTAGATCTCTACTTTTTCCCCCCAGATTTGTTGCTCTGGGGGAAATAAAAAGTGCCGTGAGGAGGAAGACACCCTGATGGGCACAGGCATTACAAACTTGACATTTCTAAACTGGGCTTGACAGTGGAACTCTGAAAATATTTATCTATCAGAAAATAGTTTCAGCCGTGGGCAATTTGGTGAAAAGGTTTAGTTGATGGAAAAACCATAACTCAGTGTGACTGGCTTTAATGTAAGATGTTCTTGAAGGCCACAGGATAACTAGCGTTTCCAACAACTTGGAAAGTTTAGAGCAGCTCAGAAAAATAACAGGGGGCTAATAACAGGGGAGGGAACCAAAGTGCTGCTGGGCAGGGTCAGATAGATTTATATGCTTTAGAGATGCAGATTTTAATATTAAATTATAAATGAAAGCAACACTCAGGCTAAGTGTTTAAGCAGGTCTGTGTGCCTGTGCCCTATTCTCCCTCCTCTCCAAAAGATTGGGATAATTTTCCAAAATAAGTTGTTCTGCTGTGTCTATATGTACTTCTTTCCCCTTTGCATTTCTGGACAAAAGTATATGTATTTCTAAGGCTCCTTTACACAGTTAAGAAGGACTCTGCCTCAGGGCTCTACCCTGTGTCTTGGTATTTTTGTGTGGCTTCCCCACACAAAAGGACCCAAGAAAATGACAGCCGCCCTTGCTGTGCTCAGAACGTCTGCCATCTGCCATGGCTGGTGGCTGGACTAGCTGGCCCAGGCTGCACTATGCTGCCCTGCCCATCCAAGGTCCTTTCCACCTGGCCTGCTGCTCTGGTCTCTAGCCTCTCCACAGGCAGTGGGCTGTATCACTGGAGGCTCTGAGGCCATTTCTTCTGCTTTTTTCAGCTGCACCTGCCCCGGAGAAACTCTTTTCCTGAATTGTCTGGTGAACATGATTCCATTTTCTCCACCTTTTTTTTCTTCTTCCACACCAAAATTAAAGAAAGCAACTCCCCCCAAGAACAAACAAACATTCATGGAACAAAGGAGACATACACCCAGGCCTTCATCACATAGTCCTCCTTATCACAACCCCTGCTCATCCTACAGTTCCTCAAACCATGCCCAGAGTGGCCGTAAGCAAGCCTCAGTTTAAAACCCTGCTCCCCATTGGCACTGGAATAATTTCCAAAACCATCACATGGTTTGCAAGGTCATCTTCATGACCTCAGAGCTCCCAAGACCCCCACTATGCCCTCTATTTTCACCATAGCCAAGTATGTTCTGCTCGCCTCTACCACCCGACCTTGGAACATTCCAGAACTGTAGTGTTATTCTTACCCCTGGCCCCCCTTTAGATGGCCAACTTCCACTCACTCTGCCAGGGTCACTGCTTTCTCTAACCATACCCCAGCTGACTTCAGCACCCCACCAAGCCTGTTGGGGCACTCCATCACTGCATATTTCTGTATTCTCTACTGGAATTGCCATTTGTATAGCTGCCTCCAGCAGGCTCTTGGAGCAAAGGCTGTATCTTATTCTGTGCTGTATCCTCACAATGTGTTGAGCACATGATAAAAGTTGAATAAATACTTGATAAATGGATGAATACAATCACAAGAACCAATGTTGAGATTAAGCCATATGAAATTCCTGATCTTTGAGAATTTCTGATCTGCAAAAATGGCAATTTCCTGCTTCTATCTAATTAACAAACTGTCTCAGGAATACTTTCCCCCAGAACTAAAAAGAGCTAAAAGCTGCCTCTGAAAGGTGTAGGGGTTTAGACCCCATGAAGAGAAGCTTTGCATAACATAGATGAGGACAACAGTGGAAGGAAAAAATAAAAAGGACTGAATAGGCATTTCCAATAAATTATATGCTGGGAATTTTTCTTGGTCTCCCAAATATTGCCCCTCAGCCTTCCAAGCCATCTGGAAAATTCTTTCTTCTGGATGAAGCATAATCATGCCAAGTGTGAACTCTGTACCCTCTGACATTTGCAAGGCAGGCTGTAAGACTATGTAGCACTATAGGGAAAAAAAATTCCAAATCAGAAAATGATTCAATCTTGTTCAGTCTTCAGAAGCTTGATAACAGTGAGATTAATATGTTGAATGTATTGAATGTATAGCATGTGATGGTTTATAAATACCAATGTTCAGAAAAACTGGATTCCAGGAGGAAAATGAAGCTCAAACAAGAAATTGAGAAGATGTGAAATGGGCTAATTTGGGTGAAAGTGGAGAACACATCACTTTTTTTTACGAGTAATTGAGTTTGATGGTTAAAAAGGAAAAGAATCTGACCTTATTTCTCCTCCCTTGTAGGGAAGGTAGTAAAGGGCGTAAATCCTCACTAAAATCCAATCCCTCTGGCTGCAATCAAGGGGGAGCTGAGAGCATCTGAGCAGAGATTACAGTTCTCCATGGTGGGAAGGTGCCCAGTTAATCAAATGAAATAATTTTTAAAAATGCAAAAAGGAAAGCAACCCCAAAACTGAACTGCCGTGTTTGCATAGTGCATAAAAGTTCTAAGAGTGATGTGCATTCAGGTTGGAAATATTTTGTTTTGGAAAGATGCTTCTAAGAGATAAGATATGTTACCCACAACACAGACACCCAGGAACTATCACTCAGTATTCAGCCAGGGAAACCCCCGATGGCCATCAGCCAAGCATCCACACCAAGACTGTGGCTATGGGGCCAAGGCTCCCACAGGTGAAGGAGCAGTAACTCCGGTCCTCCAGGAGCCGACCTTCTTGTGCTGGAGCTGCGCTGATAGCAGCCCTGAAGCCCAGTAGAATGGCCAGGCACAGAGCAAGGATGTGAGGAGACAGGCATGCTTGATGGCCAGATGTGAGGAATGGCCCCAGAGGGCAGAATCAAGAAAAGGAGGGCAACCAGTGAAGACCTGGAAGGCTGGGGAGACATCGTGCAGGGAGAGGAGCCCATCAGTGTTCAGAAGTGATGGCAGATGTGAGCCATTTCTCTGGTACATCTTTTAAAGAAGATTCCTGAAAAAGGAAAAGGGCTTTGGGTGGTCTGTGCTTTGGGCCTAAATCAGGGATGAGGACTTAACTGCAGTTGTGAAATCTAATATCCTTTGGTGTAAAGCCACTAAGAAAGTACAGCTTTGCTTGACATACAAACATGGTGTTCTGTTTTTGTTTGTTTGTTTGTTTGTTTCCCTTTTATGTATAAATTGATCTCATTTACTTTTATTAGTATTTTAGAATTAGTTCTAATATTTTCTTTCTTTGTATGCTTTGTGGGTTGTCTTTTGACCTTTAATTGAAGTATAACACATAACAAATGTATGGAATAATGAACAAATCAAAAATAAAGAATTTTCATACAGTTAAGAGACTTGAGAAACCAGTGCCCAGGTCAAGAAATAGAGCATGACCATCATCTAAGAGCCTCCCCTTGTGACTCCTCCAGCCTCCACCTTCCCCAAAGCTAACCGCTACCCTGACTTCTAATGCTGTAGATTCATTTTGCCTATTTCTGAACTTTAAACAAATGGAATTACATAATATCTACCTTCCCCTATACTATGCTTAAGAGATTCAATCACACTGGTGCATATAGCTGTATCTTATTCCTTCTGATTGCTGTATAGTATTCCATCATGTGACTATATACCACCAGCAATTTCTCCATTCCACTGCCGAAGAGCTTTGGGATAGGTTCCTCTTTGGAGTTCTTATGACTAATGCTCCTATGAATATTCTTGTACTTGTCTTTTTTGTGAACATATGTATGCATTCCTGTTCAGCACACACCTAAGAACGAAATGGCTAGGTTACAGGGTTTGTGGGTTGTCAGATCTAGTAGGTTTTGCTAAGTAGCTTTCCAAAGTGGTTGCACGAATTTATATTCCCACCAGCAGTCAGAAAGTCGGTAAGATTTGGTAAACAAAAAACTCTAAGGCTCCCTAAGGCAGCAAATATATACTGAAGAAACCTCTTTGACACCAAGCCAGCATGGCCTGAAAGCTTAAGCACTAAAACATTTCTTGTTTTCTTAGAACAAATGAGCTAGATATATTGTTTTTAAAAGGAAGGAGACTAAAAAACATGTGTTGTGATAAGCATTAAGTATTATTTTCCAAGATGAATGAATAATGTAAAATAAATGAAGGTTGATAAAATGGCACAAAATAACAGTTGAGAGTTACCAAGACCATGCCAGATTGTGGTTAGAGAACCAGATGTTTCCAGGAAATCATGGTCCTTGTTTTGAACTCAGCTGGCCAAAATCTGGGTAAAATTGTATATGTCAGATGCATGGGCCTCTCTGAGAACAATGTTTAACCTGTTTTGCAAAGAGGGATTTCCTTGGATGTATCAGGAAGAAAATTCAGATAATGAAGATGAAAACTCATTAGATAAATGTTTAATAATTTTCCAATTTTTCTTATTTATGCATTATTTTCCAGCAACAGTATTTCAAAAAAGGGGGGGGCGTGAAAGAAATTGAAAATGAGTCTCCAAACTGGCTGAAGACTGAGAAAGACAAAACCTCTTCTTAGTTGTAAGAAAATACAGCGGAATGGCCATTACAGAGACACACCCTTATGATGATTTCCCATAGATTTAAAAAGGGTATAGGATGTAGGCATGCAAACAGACACAGGAGGGCATTAAAATGTTTCCAGAACAAGACACAAATCCCACCACATTTATCCTCTCCTTAAAATCCTTCAGTGGCTTTTTGCCATTGCCTAAAATCCTAGCTTTTTGACATGGCATCCTAAGTCCTCCATGAGCTAGCCCTTGCGTCTCTGCCTCCATCCATTATCACTGCATTTCACCCCTTCCCTCTTGCACACCACATCTCAACAATACCAAACCATCTCCAGGTTAGGCAACCTGTTCTGCTGTTTCAGAATGCCTTCTCTGTGCAGCCCACACTGACCTGGCTTTGGTGCCCATTGCTCCACTCAGATGATTCTCATCAAGGTCCCCAGTAACCTCCCTTTCGCCCAATCAAATGGTCCATTCTCGATCCCCCTCTTACTTGGCCACCCTCCTTCAAGGAATGTATTTTGCACTCAGTATACCTGAAGAGATGTCTTGATGCATAAAAATACCTTTCCAGAAAAATTCCCCATCTGTTTCTATTTGGAGCACCAAACATTCATCATGTGTGTTTTCAGGAGTCAGTGAGGATGAGCAATAAATCAGTGACTTTATCCATTCAAATGCTCCTCTGGGCTGTACTCGAGGCTGGCTGACTTAGTTTGCTTCTTCAGGTGAGCAGGACCCAACAGTCCACTCCCTAGGGTTTCATGCCCAGACAAATAGGAAAGAAGGGAGGAATCCTTCCACAGTTCTGGAAATAGATTCTGAGATGGGGGTGTGAGACCACACACCCATTGGTCTCCTCAGCATGCCCCCCACCACTGATACCAAAGAGAGTCTATAGAAAGAAATCCTGCTCTGTCTTTCAGAAGGTAATACAAAACTCTATGTTCCCCATCCTCAAAGAAGTAAAGATTAAACAAATATGCAGGTCATTTGGCATATTTAAGCATTAAATATTTGGGAAGTCAAGTTTTGAAAGAGTCAGACAGACTTCATTTCCATGCACTCCCTACCAAACCAGGAAGTAGTGTGAACAATTCAAATAAGACAAAACATTGTAGTCTTGTGAAAATTCCAAAGAAAAGCATTTCCAAAATCATTCACCTTTGTTTTCCTCTTTTTTAAAAAAAAAAAGTCCATTGCAAAAGGAAAGTCCATTATAAAAAAGTATTATAGAGGCTGGTCCTCTTTGCAAATGCACTTTAAACAACATGGCATATCCTTCATAGGATTGCACTACACATCAGGGAGCCCTGGTGCCTTGCAAAAACAGCAGCTGGCATCTTTAGGAAGCTCAACTTTTAAGTTTAATTACAGCGCTCCTCTGGCAAGCCACTCAGTTCCAGGAACTGAACAATGACAGAGGAGATCCGTGTTCACTGTTGCACACAGGTAGAAAGAGCCCCTTGCCCCATGCCTTCCCCAGAATGGGAACACAGGTGTTTGCCTCCCCATCACTGTCAGCCTTGGCCCACCTGGCTCCATCCCTGTGGAAAGTGGCAGTGGGAGGGCTTGGTCCACCTTCTGAGGTTGGAGAAACTCAGTAAATGTCCAGACCCTCTTTGCAAAGTGCTGGCTTAATTGGTGGCTATGGATCTCCACCCACTCCAACTCCAGAAGTAGACCTTTACATCCCTATGCCCATGGCAAGCCCTCAAAGATTCAGAGAAACTATCCTGGCACCCGAGCCTTAGCCACAGGAGCAGAGTATCCTGGGCCAAGGGGTGAATGTTGATGATAAACATTAGGGTGAAATCAATGTTCCTGTTGGATTCCATGGAATCCATTTCTGTGCCCACTTCTGTCCCTGCCATCCTGAATTTAAGGAGCAGCGGGAACAGTGCCCCTGACCTTTCTCAGGTGGCCACATTCGGCAGACTACCCCTCAGACCCCACCCTACCCCACACACCCATTGGTCTCCTCAGCATGCCCCCCACCACTGATACCAAAGAGAGTCTATAGAAAGAAATCCTGCTCTGTCTTTCAGAAGGTAATACAAAACTCTATGTTCCCCATCCTCAAAGAAGTAAAGATTAAACAACAGTAAAGTATAATTCAAATTGGCAAAAGATTTTTTTAAACTCACAAACTTTATAGTGGTGAGGTTTAAGAAAGTATATAGTCACATACATTTGGACATAGAAATTCATTTAACCTTTCCAGTTATGTTGTTATGAATATCAAGTTTAAAAACTTCATAGCCCCCTAATTTCACTTCAGTGAATTATTACACAGGAATAACAAAAATTTATACAAAGATTTATTCACTAGCATGTTTGTCCCAACCCTGTTTATAATAGTAAACATTTGGAAACCACCAAATTTCCCAATAATAGGGAACTGATTAAATAAATTAAGACTCATGTATGCAATGGAATATTATACAGCTATTAAAAATGATGAGTAGAACTTCTCATGGCCTATTATAAAGTAAAAACTGAAGCAATAACCAAAAAAAACATGCACTATTACACCAGTTTCATAAAAATAAAAATACATCTATTAATTGAAAAAAAATTATGAAGCAAAAAGATTGAACTTTAATGATATCTAAAACAACATAGAAAATGCTTTGTTTTTAGTATATTTTCCTTATTTAAAAAATTAATGAATGTACACACTTATTAGAATGTCCAAAACTGGAACACATACAACACTAAGTGCTGGTGAGGATGTGGAGCAAGAGAAACTCGCTTTCACTGCTAGTGAGAATGCAAAATTGAGCAGGTGAATGGATAAAAACTGGTACATCCAGAAAGAATAGTATTCAATGCTAAAGACAAGAACTATCAAGCCATGAAGAGACATGGAGGAACATTAAATGCATGTTACTAAATGAATGGAGCCAACCTGAAAAGGTGACATATTGTTTGATTCCAACTCTATGACATTCTGGAAAAGGCAAAGCTATGGACACAGTACAAAGATCAGTGGTGGCCTGGGGTGGAAGAGGGGAGTGGGGGATGACTAGGCAGAGCACAGAGGATTTTAGGGCAGTGTAACTACTCTGTGCAATACTGTAATGATGAATACATGTCATTTACATTTGTCCAAACCCATAGAATGTGCAACACCAAGAGTGACCCCAAAACTATGGACTGTGGGTGATAATGATGAGTCAATGCAGGCCCATTGTAAGACATGAACCACTCTGGTGAGGATGTTGATAGTAGGGAAGGCTGTACATGTATGGGGGGGACAGGAGGTATATGGGAAATTTCTGTACCTCCCATTCAATTGCGCTGTGAACTCAAAACTGCTCTAAAAAGAAACAAAGTCTCAAGAAAATTAATAAGCCTCAGTCTAAGCCATCAACTAAAATGTTAAATTCTATCTCCCAGGGCTAATAACAAATTTTCTCCCAGTTTGCTCTCTGTATCAGTACTCTGGTAGGAAATGGTATATTCCAACACCATGCCCTATCAAGACATGGGGAGAGAGGATGCATAATTCAGTAATTATGGAAAGAGGACATTTGCCTGTGAATAATATGCTCTTGACATGGGAGTTGTTTTAGGAAAACTGCTCAGTTCTGCCTCTCAAGAACATTCTTACTGATTTAATATATTGATTAATTCTTTCATTCTTCAAAATGTTTGAGCCTACTATGTGCCAGGCATGTAGATGACCAGGGCAAGATCCCAACCTTTATGGTCTCACATCCTAGTGAACACAGGCAAGTGGAGGGAGAGAGAATGACAGTAGCCAGGTAGGAATGCCGTGCTTCTGAGTGTGAGAGCGTGCAGTGAGAGAGCCAAGCCAGGTAATACGACGAAGAGTAATAGCAGAGAAGGGAGCTGCTTTAGATTGGAAATGACTGCAGAGGACAGAAAGTGTCCCTGCAGAAGAAATGGCAGGTGCAAAGCTCCTGATGTGGGAAACAGTGGGACATGTTTGAGGTGGGTGGAGTCTAGTGACTTGGGCTGAGGACTGATGGGACCACAGTGAGCCAGCTTTGAAATGCCAATGACACATCAGAATAGAAATACCAACTAGGTGTAGGTGTAAGACCCCCATGTCTGGAGCTCAGGGGAAAGTCTGGGGCTGCAGGTATAAATCTGTGAATTGCCAGCATTGCATGATACTTGTGTCCAGCTCATCCGAGCTTGTCTGGCACGATCCTGGTTTCAACATTCAAGGTCCCACATTCTGGGAAAACCCTCAGCCCCAAGCAAAATGGGAAGGGCGGTCACCCTAATGACACTTACAGCCATGAATAAGGATAACACCCTGGGAAAAGGTTTGGTAGGGAAGAAAAGAGGCCTTAGAGCATGGTCCCAGGCACATCAATGCACTGAGGTCAAAGAAAGGAGGGGCTCCAGGTCCTGCTCCACCGAAAAGCAGTCAGCAACCTCTTAAAATTGGACCAGAGATGCCATGTGGTGAAGTGGAGGGCAGGACGCAAAGCTGCCGTTAATTTTATTATATGGGGTTTGGGGGTGGGGAGCTGGGGTGCAGAGCAGAAGCCCCAACATCATCTAAGGGGATCACAGAAGTAGCATTCAGGCTGAGACCTGGAGGACAGCAAGGCTTGGCCCTGGGTTGGTGACAAGGAGGGGAGGGGGCCCCCAGGCAGAGGGAGTGGAGCTCAAAGGTCAGAGAGTTCAGAGAGGCTGACACCCAGGATCCAAGAGGGGCCATCAAGGTGGTTAGGGTAGGGGAGGCAGGGCCATGACCTTGACCTTCATGCCTTGGGAAAAGGGCATGAAGGAAGTCACAATGGAGAGTGACAGGATCAGATTAGCGTTTTAAAAGGATCAATGGCTTCTGTATAGAGAAGGAATGGAGGGTAGGATGGAGACAAAGAGAGTAGTTGGGGGCCATTTTTAGCAGTCCAGGTGGGCAGGTGGGGTTAGGTGAATAGACAGTGGTGAGCTGAGAACAGGAGGGGAGAGGTGTGCATGCGGTGGTGTGTGCTGGGGCCATGGGCCAGTGGGGGCAGAGGGAAGCCCGGTGAGGGCAGGGCTGCAGGCCGTAGGGGTGGGTGTTTTGCTCACAGTGCATCTAACTGTCTCTGGAGAATCCTAGTGGGGGCCCAGGGAGAAGAGAGTCTGGGTGGCAGACTGGGGGAGATCATCAGTGTCTTGGGAGACCTAGGAAAGCAGATCCATGTTTACCAACGCCGAAATAAAAAGATTAAAATGATCTGTTCAATCTGGAGAGTGAGAGACAATGAGTAACAAATGTTTAACATGGGTATGATTTTAAGATTTCTACTTTTGCTTGTCTTTGTTTTTAAAACTCTCTCCATGGATATAAATTATTTTTTAGAAAAGAAAAATCAATAAAATGCTGTTTTTTAGAAGAAAATGTGCATTTTTAAGGGAAAAGGGAGGAATGAGATTGACAGGTCAACATGAGCGGTGGGTATGAAAGGCAGTGGACAGAGAGGGCAATGACCCCCACCGTGGGCCCCAGGCCATTCTTGCAAGGATACACATTCTCCACTGGACTCCAAACTTGGTTCAGGCCGCCCCCAGCTACCCACACCAGGGATCTGTTCAGATGATGTTCCTTTTCTGGAAGGTTCTGCCCCTTCCAGAAGGGCATCGACAAACTAGAACCACACACCTGCCATCCTGGTTCATTTATCACTTTATCTGCTACCAAGACCAGCTCGGGGACACCTGCAGGGGACAAGAGAAGGTGCCTCCTCCGCCAGCTGGTCCTTGACATCCACCCCTCTCTTTCACCTTCACAGCCAACTAGTTATTAGGCTCATTTTCAGCTTAGAAACGGAGACTCAGGTATGTCAAGTCCTTTGGCCCAAACCACAGCGCTAGTGAGTAGCAGGACCAGGATTTGCACAGCTGCCCCCCACCTGGCTGCAAAGCTATGCCATGCAATATGGTGACTCTGTGTGGACGCAGGAGCAGGACCTCCTGGCTCGAATTTCAGCTCCACCGCCTGTGAGCGTGTGCCCTCGGGAAAGTCACTAACATGCCAGACCTCCGGTGTGGAGTGGGCTCCAGTCTGCCACAGAGCAAGGGGAGAACCGAGCTGGGGGATTCCTGGGAGATACTCGGAACACGCCTGGCACAACACAGGTGCTTGTGTGGTTGTTTCCTTTTCACAACCTCACCCCACCTCTCCGGCTCCCCTGAGCCCCGACCTTGGGAATCTTCTGGGCGCCTGGCTCACCAGTTTCCTCAGAGAGGCTCTAAGACGATGGCTTCTCTGTGGTAAAGAGGGTGGAAAGACACCAGCTTAGAAATTAAAGATCCGTTGAGGTCAAGTTCTCTCCTGCATCTGGTCTCCCTGCTTTCCAAGAATATTTCTGAACACTTGATTTCCCACACGCAGAGCCACTGGACGTATCCAACTTGACTCTTTCCAGCGAGGACAGAGAAACCCTGGGCAAACCTAGAATGTCACTGAGTCTGACGAAGCGCTCTCTACGTCCCTGAGTCACTTGTAATCTAGTTGCAGGGACTACCTGAGGCAAAGGAGAAGGAGTGGATGCAGAGCATGCAGCCCAGCTGCCCCGCCCGGACAGCTGGAGGTTGGGGGGGAAAGGGTCGTCCTGCTGGGAGGGGGGCCTTCTGAGGCTTGCCACTTAGGCTTCCAGCTGCCTCCAGCGGTTTGTCAGCCTAAAGCCTGGTATCATACTGACCGATTAATTTCCAATGAGAGATTAATTCTGAGTAGCCCTGATTCCCAACACCCAGGCAGATATATCCCGGGAGCCAATTACAATTGCAAAGCAATGTGGCCAACTTGGAATTGCAGCCATTAGAATGAATTGAGGGAATCTAACAGCTGTGGCCGTCAGACTAGGACCCCAACCCCTGTGGGCAGGGCACCATCTCCTGGGGCCACAGTGCCACAGTTTTGTCATCCTGTGGAACGTGGTGGAAGAGGGACACTCCGTCAGGCACCCAGGGATGGTAGATTTCCAATTACAAGGAAACAGTAAAAGAGAGTCGAATGTAAATAATTTGAAGTAGATGATCGAGAACTCGTAAGATAACTCTCATCAAGAGTGTAAAGGGGGTCAGTTTTGGGAGATTGAGGGTTTGGGAAAAGGACTTCCCTGAAGAGAACTATGAGATACCCTCTAGAAGGTGGTAGGTGACAGTGGAGTTCCTCTTCTTCTCAAGCCAGGAGACGCGCTTGGATGGGGTGTCCTGGAGACCTCACTCCGGTGCCCCGGACTTTGGAGGCCTGGTAGACTGATATATGACACCTGCTTAAGAGACCAAATGAGAGAAGCCATGGGCTGTGAGCCTGTGGCAGCAGAGCAGAGAGGGAGCCTGCAACACAGAGGCGTGAGGGCCACCTGCATGGATGAGCACACAGGACTGTGTCCCTCAGACCAGACGTGGGCCGTGGAGGGGACAGAGTGGATCTTCAAGGCTGCTCCGGGGAAGCGCCTGGAAGGGCCCTGGGACCACCATAACTGGGGGTGGGCTGAGCAGCAGCAGGAAGCGCCACCCGCCTCAGGGAAGGCGAGTGCTCGCAGCAGGGCCTGCGGGGGGCCCCAGAGGAAGGCAGCAGTAAACACAGAGCCAGTGCCCGGTACCGGCCAAGTCCTGCCCAACCGCAGGCTCGGTTCTGCGGGGACATCAGAGCTGCAAGCTGAGGCTAGTGCCTGAGACAGTGGTCACCACCAGATGTATTTAAAAATCTATTAAGACAGGGCCATATAGAAAGAACCCAGACTCCCATTGGACAGCAGAGAATTGAGAGGAAGAAATAAGCCGCAGCCTGAGTGGGATGCCAACAGTGCACACAAATTGGATGGCATTGTCGGGCAGGTAGGACCCAGCCCATGGGGGCCTGAGGAGCAGACCTGGAGTCGCCTGATACATGAAGCACTCAGCTGGTCCCAGGTTAGTGTTGAAAATAGAATCCGTCAGGGTTTGATCAGGGAAACAGAAGCACCTGAAAGAGATAGACCAGCCAAGGGATTTATTCTAAGAATTTAACTGTGTGCATGTGTGGGAGCAGGATCAACAGTCCCCATGGAGCTTGTGTCTGCATCTGGGGCTGAAGCTCTATCTGCAGGGCAAGCAGTCAGACTGAGAGAGTTAAAAGCCATCTACAGCACAGTTATACCAAACCAGAAAGAGAAGCAGCGATGCGGTGGGCTAACTGTGCCTGCAGGAACTAGCACAGAGCATTCCAGGTTTGGGGTGCCTGGTGTGGTTTCCATAGATGCTCAGAAGGCCTCTGGCCCCCAAGACCTCCCTAGAGGCAGAGTTCAATGGGGAAAAAATTAGATTTTCATCTGTTGTTGCCAAACCCACTTTCCATCCTTGATGGAAATGAACGGCCTGATTAGGAACAATAGAATGAGCTGGAGGGAAGGACAGGTCTGGTCAGGAAGTGAGGACAAGAGCTTCATAAACTCTAGGGTTGTCACACAGTTCACATCCTGTCCTGCTCGCTGGAGCCTCAAATGACCCACAGGGCAAACACTCAGGCATTATCACCCTCCATTTATAGCTGAAGAGATGGAGGTGCTCCGTGTCGCACACGGCCGCACTGCTGATGGGGATAGTGAAGGCTGCTCACCTGGCCCTGGTGCCCTGACTCCCGGGCCCGGGGAACACCTTCATCCACTTCAGCCACACCTCCCAGCCCTGCCCATGGGGTGGATGGAACAGTGCTGGGCAAGAAGACCAGCCTTGGTGCTGCTCCCAGTCACCAAGGCCCCAGAAAGCCCTGTGCCTTCCCCTCTGCATCTGACTCCCCCTGCCTGTGGGTCTACCAGGACCACTGGCCAGAGTCGTGAAGACTATGGGGAGGGGTGAGCCGGAGCAGCTCAGGAAGCGGTGAGGGCCTCAGCGTCCCAGGCAGAGGTCAAGTAGGCCAAGGCCAACACAAAAAGTGGGCAAGGGTGTCATCTGCCTCTACCCTCATCTCAGAAATGACAAGTCACACAGAGACTCGGGGACTTTGACACAGATGGGAACCCCAACTTGATATCCATCTCTCTCCACACAGGCACTTACGGAGACAGTAAATGCTGATGCTCGGAATCTTGCTCAGAGCACCCGACCCACTGGGTCTGGGGTCCGCCTCAGACTTTGCATTTTTAACAAATACCCCTAGGACGTTCTGGCGGATTACACGGTGGGAGTTGGGGAGAATCATTCCCCCTATAGGAACAAGGAGAGGGAACCTAGCTGGCTTACATAACTTGTCCCAAGCCCCACTGCTATGGAGCAACACAGTGGGGTCCTTGTCCCTGGCCTTCCCCTTCCCCCACTCCATCCCATGAGAACCATTTCACGGTCACCTGTAACCCCAGCAAACTGAATGAATGAGTGGATGGAATGAATGAATGAATGAATTCCTGTAGGTGGAATGAATGAATGAATGAATTCCTGTAGGAACACATCCAGGCATGATGCAATATATCATCAGGACCAAGATTGGTAGCAGAACACACACTGAGGGACAAAGGTGGGGAGCACAAAACATCTGGAGTTGCTTTTCAGATAATCGTTGGGAAAGAAAAACCTCTGTTATCTTTCTGTGTTCATTTTGAAATATTCACTCTTCACAAACACTCTGAAGGAACAAATGACAAGAGTAGAGAACTGTCATTTGTTTTCCCCAGGACTCCCCGTTGACCGCCCTGTGCAGGCGCACAGCCGAGCAACCGTAAACTCACATGACACATCACAGAAGAGACAAGTGACTTGGTGCTGCTTAATTGAGCCCATCTTTGCTTTTTCAATCAAGCTAAAAGACAAATACACTTGGTAGCTTTCGGCTCTCCTTTACCGGGAATGCAAATGATCCGTCCTTTAACTCAGAGATCACATGGCAGCCTTACATTTCACTCGTGTGACAGCGGGGAACTGATATTTTCCGGATGCGTCCCTTCCATTTCAGCCAACTCGACTGATTAATTGAAGGACTCCTCCCAAGCCTGACAAAAGGTGTCTGGAGACCATGACTCGGCCTTGTTCCTCTGCAGTGAGATGGCACTGCTCGCAGAACACGTTTATCTGCCGCCAGGGGCTCTGGGACTGCTGCCTGCCAAACTTGGCAATTACACTTTGCAGTTTCCCCGATTAAAAAGTGTTTAAACATCTGCTACTTAAAGGATACTTAAAAAGTAATAAATTAAAAACAGGGAGGAAAGAACTGAAATGGAGAGAGTGAGCAGAGAACTAGAAGGTCTATATAAATAGAGGAGCGGTAATACTTTTTCATTTATGAAATGATCCCTTGACAACTTAAAAATTAACATTAACTCAAGTGTCCAGGGTGTGAAATAAATCTGAATAAGCTTAACGAAAATCAGGCAGTAGTCCATGAAGAAACACAATGTCCTCACCCTTTACTTCGAATTGGTCAGATTTGCTTTGCATAGGCATTAGGCGAGGGCGGGATGCCCAGCCAGATAGGGCACAGCAGGGTCCAGAAGCCAAAGTGCTCTTTCACCTTCGCCCCGTCCACACTGGGCTGGGCTGTACAGGAAGTGGGTCGGGCACGGAGATCTGGACACCCACGAGATAACTTTTTTGTGCCTGGTTACTTTTAGGAGGAGTTTGCCAGCTTTCTGTCATGTATAGTTCAGCTGTGAAGAACCCTATGAACTCTAACTTGTGATTAGCAATGACTATATCATCGCTGCTTCACATGTTAGCATTTATTTTCATGTCTCTTAAAAATTAGGCAACATTACATTGTCCCTTACAGTGTAACTATCTCTTTTATATACAAATAATGTGTTTTTAATATACAAATATTATTGAAGAACAGTCTAACACACATCTCTAAGTCTTTAATAGTCTAACACCTATCTCTAAGGGAAAAGTTAATTTAAAAGCCCAAGACTCAAAAGTCTGGCCATGGCACCACATGTAAATGAGAGAATAGAAATTAATGCAAAGCCACTTAAATCAGTTCTGTTCATCCTTCATGCAAATGCTATCCTGCGGGTCTTCTGTATCACATACAAACTTGATTCCCACACTTTCCCAAATCCTCTGATGGTGACCAAAACAACTTAATGGACTTGTGGTTTATTCTATATTAATGATCCTTGCTTTGGCACTTGACTCAAAAATAGATTTTTGATTTTGCATGTTGGTTACATTACAGATGTGGGTGGAGGATAGAGCTGAGAGGTTTATATAAATAAGCATTCAGAACGTGTATAATTACTGTAGCTTGAAGTTGCCTTCCTACTCTTTTCCTGTCTGGACATAAAACCAGCCTCTTTCCTTGGTCTTTTGGCAATTACAGGGAACTTTAGCTGTGGCTCTAATTGGGTGTGTGTTTCACCCATGCATGTTAGAAATCCTGGGATTGAAACAGGACCTCAGGGCTTAGAATCAGTTGACCCGGGTCAGGCCCTTCTCTGCCTCTCACAGGCAGAGTGACCTTGAGGAAAGATTTGGCCCTTTTCTCTTTCTTTCCTAACAGTAAAATGGGGAAAATAACATTAGTATGTAACTCCTAGAAACATTGTCAAGTTCAAATGAATATACCAGTGCATGCAAGCATGCTCAAAGTTTTTTTTATATGATGGCTCTATTTAGTAAATTCAGTCTCTTAGCAACAAATTTAAAACTAAATAAAAAGGACCTATAACCAAGACCTGTGACAATGTCTCACTGATGTCTTCTCCAGAAAAGCAGTAGATTCCAAGGATAGAGACTTGAGCATTAGTGGTATTAGCTTTTAAATAAATTTTGTTGTATTTTCTTAATTTCCAAGCAAACATGTTTTTTCTAAAAATGTTGAAAAAGCAAAAATAGTCACTGAGAACAAGAGGTAACAATTCTTAACATTTCTGTATTATTTCCTAGCAGTTTGCATCTGTGAAGATACATTATTTTTCTTTCTTACAAAGTTTGGGTCACAATGCATGGAACTCTGTGTTCCTACTACTATTTTCTTTGGATAGATTCCCAAGAAATTACTTTCAACGGTCAAAAGGGAGTAAATCTTTGAAGGCTCTTCATCCACAATTTGAGAAAATTGTACTGGTTTACAACACCACCAGGAGGAAATGAGGATACTTACTTTGCAGCAGCCTCCCAAGTATTGAGTGCCATCACCACTTCACATTCATGGAAGCTGAACTTTTTCCATAGCCTATTGGCCATTTGAGCTTTGTATTTTGCACACTGTGTTAGTCAGGAATGCTCTGTGCTGCAAGAAAGAGAAAAATCTGACTTACAATGACGGAAACAGTGTTTTCAGATGTCTGCAAAAATTGGCTTTGAGTACTGGTTCAACAGCTCAACAGTGTCATCAGTGATAGTTTTTCTGCCTATCTCATGGCCTTGTTCTCATTATGACAGGATGGCTACCCCAGATCCAGCATTACATCATTATTCAAGGCAGTAAGAAGAGAATAATAAGGCAGCAACATCTGTCCTTTCCCAGAACCCTCCCCATGAAGATTTCTACTATGTCCCTTTTCGTTCATCACTGGGCCCTTAGCAGCCCCCACTGGGCCCTCCATCAGTGGAAAGGTATGAAATAACCCTTCCCTATTGCTATCCTACCAGGGAAAACAATATGTATCTTCAAAGATTGCTCTTGGCTGTTTTTAGGGTGAGCCATACCCTGCATTGCTTGGAATGCTTGTGTGTGCATGTGTGTGTGTGTGTGTGTGCATGCACACACATGCACACCTCATGGCTCCTTAAAGAAGTTCCAAAATGTAGGCATCTCCCTTGTCCCTATAATTTTGACTTACCTAGCTGGACCACTCTTGATTTCTGCCTGGTTCCTCCATTGTACCAGGAAGTTCTGCCAGATATTTCTTAAACCACTCCAACTTTCTTTCTTCCCTCCTTGAACGTTTTAATAGCATAAAAACCCAACAAAATATGCATAATCCTTAAGTCAGCTCAAAAAAGCTTTGCTCCATAAAGGCATTATCCTCTCCTAACACTTTTTCCTTCCCCTGCTTCCTCTTTAGTATTATGAATTATAGATGTGGAAGATTAATCATTTTAAGGTATCTCTATTTCAAGCTTGCCAATGACTTCACTTCTCAGTGGTAGCCAAATTTACAGATGAAAGCAGGTACAGATTGATGTGTGACAACTTAGCACAGGTGGGCATGTCCACCCCCTCAAGTACTTGTCATTTCCATCGCCACCCACAGTGCTACCTGGAGGGTGTTCACTGGGCACCCCTCACTAGTTTAGCAGTCCTCTGAGGCAGCAGGGCTGAGAATCATAAAACGGGGTCCATGCCAGAGAATTCTAAAATACTAAAGCTGAAAAAGAGCCCTGAGGATCCCCTGCCCATTGTTTTAATTTCAAAGAATAAAATTCCAGGGCCCAAGGTCCCCAGACCCCTCCTCCCAATTTTAATTGTTGTTTCATTACGCAACGTAATTTGTCTGTGCTCTCTCTTCCTATGTTGGGCTAGGAATAGCCTAGGCATAAATAAATACAAACATAAAATACTAAGGCATTCAATGCTTAACCAACCTAAAGATAATACAGCACTGAGATCAAAATAAAATATTCTCCACTATGCCGTCTGCCCATCCAACATCCCAGGTCAAACCCAAGCTCCAACAGCTATCTCCACACACCTTCACTCTGCCAGCTCCGAATGCAGAGCTCTTTCTACCCCATGGTGGTGTTTGTCATTTGCAAGGAGAGTGGGAAAACTTTATAGAAACCTTGACTTCCAGTCATCACTTGTAAATGTTCCATGCAAATTCACACAGCCAACCAAAAGCATGTGTCGCAACAAGTTCACACTCCCCCACACCCCTCCCCGCTGTCCTAAGGGTTCTTTGAGAGAGGCTCCTTCGAAAGCTGTTTCTGGTTTTGGTTTGGTTTCTATTTTTGTTTTTGTTTTAAAGAAAATATCTTGGGAAAGCAATTGGCTAAAATTGTCACCTAAAATTAGGATTAAGAAACACAATAAGTGGCCTAAAGGAGCTGATCAAGTAGTAGAGATAACTAGAAATCAATAACCAACTGTAGCCTCAATCTCAAGAGGGAAGATAAATCTACCTAGATATTCAGCCCAAGAAATACTGAGCTAATTTACAGCTGATCCACCTACTATATTTCAGTGAGAGAAATCACTTCGCTGCCACAACTATGGTTCATGAATTCGCAATGCAGATTTAATGATGCAAGGAGGGACCCAATCCCTATTTCCTGGTGTTAGTTCTTAAAAAACAGTGTGATCATCCAAAGGAGATTCTTTATTTCCACATTAACATCCAATGTTCTATAGTTTCTGAAGTTGCAAGACATTTTTCTTGTTAAAGTCATTTACTGTTGATCATCACCATCCTCATCATAGTCATCATAAAAAAAAAAAAGCAACATTTCTTGAGTGCCTGCTCTACTTTGAGCCACATGAGGTCTTGCTGGAGCAAAGCCTCCCTGGGCTTGACGCCGTGAACATTCTCCCGGCCGAGCCTGTAAGCAGATCACTCAGCTGTTGCACACGCCCACCTTCATTGCACAGGGGCCTTAATTGCACCGTTCAAACATGCATGTCTTTTGGCTTTTATTAAAGGAGTAATGTGTTTAGAAATGTATTTTCTGCAGCATCCATTAAACTGACCACCGTAGATCAACTGAGTCCAAGGACAGTTGTTCTCCTACCTGCTCCTGTCAATGTACATCACTTGGACTGGCATTTGGACCAAAAGGACCATTAATAAATGTGTTCCAGTAGAACTCAGGAATGCTCTGATGGGGCCAGTCACACACCGAGAGTTGTTGATTTTAATTGTAATCAGAACTTGCAAGTGACTAGCTGCAGCAAGTGATGCAGTACTTTGTAAGCCACACATCAAAGCGATGAATGGTCTGTGTCTGGTAGCTGCCCCTGGGGTCCCCGCCTCCTGACACTCACACTCACCTGACTAGAGCTGACTGTATAATCAAGAGGCTATTGTAGAAAGGACCATGTGTGCCTTCTAGGAAGTCAACTGCCATTCCATGAGGACCCTTAAGACATCCCTATAGACAGGCATGTAGACAGAAACTGAGGGCTCCTGCCAATAACCAGCACAGACTTTTGCACCCTGTGAATAAGCTGTTTTAGGAGGTAATCCTTCATCTTCAAACTCACAGGGAACTGCAGCCCCAGCCAACATACCTATGACTGAAATCCCAGAACCAGAACTTCCCAGCGAAGCCACTTCTGAATTCCTGATTCACATAAATATAAATGTTTATACTTTTAAGCCTTGAAATTTATATTCATATAAAATAAATGTTTATACTTTTAAGCCTTGAAATTTGTGACCATTTGTTATGAAGCAGAGGATAACTAATACATCGTGGTGCATGAGCATGATAGAACAATACCATGCCCTCTACATCAATGTCACCGAGTTGTTTCGTGGGAATTTCACTTATGACCTTGCTTGGTCTGATCCACCTCTAACAAGCATGAACATGAGAAGTTGAGCCTCAAGCGGCTAAGTACCAGTGCAAAACTCCATAGAGATAGTCAATGGCAGGGCTCAGATCAAACCCATTTCTGTCTGCCTTCAAATCCATGCTCTCTCCCTGTGTAAAGACAAAATTTCCCAAGATCAGTTTTACTACTCTTTTCATTCCAGAGGAGGTTTACACATCTATGTCAGAAATGTGTTTGGGATGGTATGAAATGACCCTCACATCCTCATCATGAGGCACATTGACCATCTTCCACATGATCTGCTGAAAGCACATTTCAGTTTGCTTCTATACCACGTCTCCCTGTGTGCACGCTGCAACAGAAGTGTATCTGGGGGAAGGGGAAGGCAAAAACAAAGAAACAAATGCAGACAAACCTGGATTACTAATACGGAGAAAACTCCCACTATCACTGCAGATGTACCAGTTAATACAAAGTTGATCTGAGTTATAAAAAAGGCTGTAGTCTGGAAGACATCAGTCTGTGTAGGCAGGTCCCAGGGCCTTGATCTGGAGAAGAGTGTTCTTACGTAGACTCACAGTTCTAATGCACAGTCAACAGCAATTCCTTGAATTTGTTTTGCCCTCGATTTTGTGATGTGTGAAATGATGGCCATGTGTTCACTGGATGTTCCCTTAGATCCACTCAAGCATCTGGGTTATATAAGCACAGTTACACCCACCATCTGCGGCAGAGCTTGGAAAGCAAGAAAAAGGAAGGAAAGACAATGTAATTGATATTTGTTATTTGCCTTCTCGGCATTTGTTGCTCCCTCTTTGGGTAGTAGTTCCTGATTTTTTTCTTTTTTTGCCAATCCACCTCCCACTCTGAGTCCATGAAGCCTGGGTGAGGCTTACCTCCCAGTTCCAGGAATGGAGGATGTAACTCAGGCTTGGCCAATCAAAGCACTGCAATCCTCCAGCCTCGATGACTGGGTGAGGGAAAGACACGTGACCCAAAGTAATCCGATCAGAGTGAATCTCAGAACATCAGCAGGAGCTCCTCCCTCCTGGTGGAAGGACCTCCAGAAGATTGTTGGCTTGGTTGGCGATGCCTTGGCCATTATGCTACCAGCTGAAAGACAGTCAAAGGCAGAGCCAAGAGACAAAAGGAGCTAAGTCCTGATGACTCACTGGAGCCCCCAGGTTCTAGGCAGTAATTGCATTTGCAGCAGTATTTTGGTTTGGGTTTCTGCACAAGCAGGCTATGATATAAGACTTTGGTGCAAGTAGTTTATTTGGGAAATGATGCCCAAAAAAGACCATGTAAGGAAGTGGGATAGGGAAACAGAGAAAGAAAGGAAACCAGTAAGAGTGCTGTGCTGAACAGTGAGGGTGCCACAGAGAGGTCTACCTGGTGGATCTGGAAGTGTCAGGTTACAAGGCAAAAGGAAATTGAAGTTGCAGATGGAATTAAGTTTGCAAATCAGCTGACCTTAAGATGAGGGGGAGTGTCCCAGATTACCCCAGTGGGACCAGCGTAATCACGAGGGTCATTAGAAGTAGAAGAGAACCAGAGATGATGGCATGGAAGGAACTCAGCCCAATGTTGCTGGCTTCGAAGTTGGAGGAAGGGGCCACAAGCCAAGGAAGGTGGGCAGCCTCTAGAAAGCGGAAAAGGCACAGAAATGGATTCTTCCCTGGGCCCTCCAGATAGGAATGCAACCTGCTGGCACCTTGATCCTTAGCCCATGTCACTTCTAACCTCCAAAACTGAAAGATGATGTACATATTGTTTTAATCCCTAAGGCATGGTAATTTGTCACAGCGATGATAGGAAACCAATACAAGAATGTTATGCAGCTACCACGCGGATCACAGCGCCACTGTGGCCACTGAGAGACAGCACAGAGCATGCTTCCAAGTTGCCCCAACCGAGGGTGAGGCGCTCAAGTGCTGGCCACCACTCCGCAGCCATTAGGGCACACGCTCTATCCCTGAGGTCGCCAATGTGTGTCTGAGTGTGCATGGTAGCCAGGCAACAGACCCACAGGCAGGTAGTCTCAGGTGCTCATAATTAGCAGCCTCTGGGGGCAGAGGTGACATCCAGGGACACTGATGGCATCTGCAACAAGCAGTTTTTGGAGATAAATGGTGTGGGGGATGGATTTGTGTTGTCACAAAAATTGGGGATTCCTATGCATATTTATTTCTGGGGTTGGGCTGGGGATGATTCTGTGCAACCAAGAATTGTCTCACCCAACATGCTGGCAACACCCCCTTAAGAATTACTGGCTGAGGCCACACGGCTCCTGCTCCTAGGCCAGTCTGTTAGGGGCAGGCCCACCGGCGCACTTCCTGCCTCGGCTAACATGGAGTGAGTTTCCCTTCACTTCACCCAGTGACCCTCAAGTGATACACGTAGATGACAGGGATATATAGAAAGATCTAGGAACTGCTTTCTGTAAAAGTATCCCACAATAGCTTTCTGAAGAAAAGAGGAGAGATGATAATGCACAACAGCTGGAACTAAATTCCCAACCACTCTTTACACTTGCTGCATAGTGTTGAAAGGAGCATAAGATCTGCCTAACCCAGTTAGAACATTCTGTCATAAAGTAACAGAGGCACATTCCAAAGGGAAGGAAAAGGGGATTGCAACAGGCTTTCCTGCTCCCCGAGGGCGCATGTGCCATAAACCAGAGCCTGTTTCAAGGTCAAAGCAAGAGCCTCCGCAACTTGCTTCCCAAAGTCCTTCTAACAGCCCAGTTGACAAACAACACAGGTAAGGAAGATCAATTTTGAGAAAATTTTTAAAAGGAAGGAAGAAAACATTTCGTTTTCTTTCTTTCTTTAAAATACCCAGTGGAGGTTTCTCACCACCCAAGCCTTCAAGATCAGCCTTCCATTTGCACTCTGGTATAGAAAGCCACGTTGTTAACACTTATTTCAGGTGTGGCTGATCCTGGAGGGAAGAAGCAGAAAGAAGAATCTGGGAGTTGAGGGGCAGGCCCAGGGCTACCTGCACATCAGTTAGACTACCGCCTTTGCTAGCCCAAGACACCTGCTGTGTCCGTTTCCTAGGCTGCCTAGCAAAGGACCACAAACTGAGTGGTTTGAAACAACAGACATGTGTTGCCTCCCAGTTCTGGAGGCCAGACATCCAAACATCAAGTGTCGGCAGAGCTGTGCTCCCTCTGAACACTCTGCGGGGGTCCTTCCTTCCTCCTTCAGCTTCTGGGGGCCACCAGCAGTCCTGCTTTGCAGACATACCACTGTAATCTCTGCCTCTGTCACCACAGGCATTTTCCTGTATATCTGTGTCTATGTCCAAATTTCCCTGTTTTATAAGGACCCAGTTATTGGTTTAAGCATCCCCTCCTCATCGTAACATGATGCAAAGACCCTATGTCTAAATAAGGTCATGTTCCCAGGTACCAGGGGTTAGAGCTTCAACATATCTTTCTGGTTGAAGCAATTCAACCATAATACCTCCTCAAACCACACTGTATAAATGGCCACTTGGTCATACATCTCAGACATAAGAAATATTTAAAGTTATTAAATATTGTGACATCAAATGGGGGCTTGGGAGCAGTAAAAGAAATCTGCCCTGGTGCCATCCGGCCAGCTTCCTGGTCTGTGGTCCCTGCATGCACACTCCTCCGGTGCTGCGGCCACCAGGGCTCAGAAGGCGACTTTCAGAGAAGCTAGAGAGGAATCAGGGAAGCACCCTACCTGCAATGGGGCTTGAGGATAAAATGAGAGTTCCTGTGGCCAGGATCCTCACCTGGCCCTGGTTGACTAGCTCAGTGCACACCTGTGGGCAATACATGGCTGTTGACTCTATATAAAGAGCTCCACCCAGTGCTCTGTGCATGACACGGTGGCAAGGCTGCAAGGCTGCAGGAGAGCAGAGCAGAGGCTGGAGTGGTGGCAGCGCCGAGGACAGAGGCCCAGAGGATGGCTGTGCGGGACGACTGTGCAGACAGAGGGGCCCAGAGGACAACTGCGCGGGACGACTGTGCAGAGGCCCAGAGGACAGCTGTGCGGACAGAGGGGCCCAGAGGCAGAGACCAGCTTGCTGCATGCAGACTCGCTCTGAGTGAATGGGATTCTAGTGACTGACCTACCACCTGGAAATAAACTTGGGAATAACTCTTTACCCCAAGGACGTTTTGCTGTCAATCTCTTTGGTTGCATTGAATCTGTAGCGAACTTGCCCAGGGATGAAACCCATTGACAAGACAGTG